>NC_091982.1:123346613-123646613 GCF_044704955.1 Pristiophorus japonicus
CTCTGTGAGGCCCGGGGCTGGGGCTTGCCTGTGGGGGCTGAGGCTGCAGGATCTCTGGGGTTTGAGGTCCGGGGCTGGGGCTTGCTCTGCTTGCCTGTGGGGGCTGAGGCTGCAGGATCTCTGTGTGAGGCCCGGGGCTGGGGCTTGCCTGTGGGTGGATTGAGGCTGCAGCTCCAGCTCGGTCGGCGCTGCTCTCTGGGAACCTGGGGCACGGCAGCACCCCAGGGAGCAGCAGCCTGTGGAGTGGTGAAGTCTTCCCAGCTCCCACGGACCGTCCCCATCCACCTCCGGCCGAGGAGTGTCGGCCCATCGCTTGCGACGACCCACAGAGGTAAAGCGTGCGTCTCATCCCCGTGGGATACCTGCACCATCGCTCTGCCAAGAACAGGTATTAGTTCCCTGGTGTAGGTACGCAGCTTCGCCGTGACCGGGACCAGCTTGGGTCGTGCAGCTGGGTTAATCCACAGTTTATCAAAAGTTCTCCGACTCATCAACGAGGGACCCGAGCCCGTGTCCACTTCCATACTCACAGGGACTCCGTTGATTTTTATTTAATTATCACTGGGGGCGAATCGTCGGTACACGTGTACAGTCCCAACACCTCATCATCTTCTGCCTGCTCCTCGCTGAACAGTAGATCATCCCCCATCTCCTCAGCCACACGGTGAGTCCGATTTCTTTTACACATACACTGAAGTTGGCCTTTCGTGTGGCAGTTATTGCACGTGTACTCTGCAAACCTGCACCGGTGAGCCCCATGGCTTCCTCCACAGCACCAGCATGGTGCTGCTTGATTAGCCCCCCTCGGCGGACTCTGAGTTCCAGGACCCCGAGGTCCGTACTCTCTGCCCTGGGCAGATCCACGTTCTGCAGGTTTGTCCATGGTGGGCGCTATCCTGTGGACAGTGCCTGCCGGGTTCGAGACTGTGTGGATTATTTGCTTGGTGCTGCAAATCGAGATCATATATGCCCGGCTGATGGCAATGGCCTTTGTCAGAGTGACTGTGGGTTCCGTGGCCAGCAGCATGTGAAGGAGGCCCTCGTGGCCAGTCCCCATAAAGAAAACGTCCCGCAAAGCCTCGTCAAGGTGTGCGCCAAAATCACACGGCGCCGCGAGTCTCCTGAGGTCCGCAGCATATTTGGTGACATTCTGGCCCTCGGGTCTGCAGTGATGGTGAAATTTGTATCTGGGCGTGAGGATGCTCTCCTTCGGTTTCAACTGGTCACGAATGAGTTCAGTCAGCTCCTCGTATGACTTGTCCCTGGTGCTCCCGGGTGCCAGCAAATCCCTGACGAGACAGTAAACCTCATCGCCACAACTGGAGAGCAATATAGCCTTACGCTTCTCTCTCATTGCGTATGTGTCCTCCGTCAGGTCGTTTGCTGTGAAGTAGTACTCGAGCCTTTCCGTAAAGGCCTTCCAATCATTGCCCACGGTAAAATCCTTTAGCGAGCCCAGAGTAGCCATGGTTGCATGTTGTTTGTCTGCTTCCTTGTCACCAATGTGGTGTATGCAGCACACAAATCACTGACTCCACACGGTCTGGTGTTAATCAAACTGCTGTGACCTTCGTCCTTTATTGAACAGCCTCAGAGTGACTCTCAGGTGTGGTGGTCAGCCTTTTATACTGCCTCTTGCAGGTACTTCCAGGTTTCCCACCACAGCGCCCTCTGTGGTGTACCATTGTGCTCATTATATATTTAAGGTACCAGGACGATACACACATCAATACATAACAATCACACCATTAACATTCACAAGGGACTGTACTCATACACCAAGCTGCCGTATGGTGTAAAGTCCTCCACAAATCCAGGCTACGATGGATAAGATTATGCAATTAATTCCAAATTGCTTACAGTATTAGGCAGTCCCTTGTATCGAGCATGACTTGCTTCCAAACTAAAAAGGGATGAGTTCACAGGTGTTTCAATGAGGGACCTAACATTCCAGGTCCTCAACTACATGTAGAAGGGCGGAAGATGCCTGTACGTGGATTATTTTAATGTGGAGTGGCCGTTGCACACCAGCCACCACACAGGCTTAACAGAGCTAGGTCTTGGTCCAGTGGTAAGGGTTAACCAAGACAACTGGAGTCCAAGCTCTGCGGCATGGACCGAGTACTCGCATATACTCCTACTGTCCATAGATCGCAGTGTGGGTTGGCCCGTGCTACACCTTCCCTGGGCCCTGACACCGCTGTTATATGCTGCACTGCTCCTGGGCCTCTGCCTCGCTGCTGGCCTCCTTGACCCTGATCTTGCCACTCCTTGACTCTAACACCGCCGCTCCCGGGCCACGACCCCGCCGCTGCTCGACTCCGACACTACCGCTCCTGCGCCATGACCTCGCTGCTCCTTGACCCCGTGCCCGCTGCTCCTCGGCCCCAACCCCGCCGCTCCTCGACCCCGACCCCGCCGCTCCTCAACCCCAACCCCGCCGCTGCTCGATCCTGACCCCGCCGCTCCTCAACCCCAACCCCGCCACTACCGGGCCACGACCCCACTGCTCCTCGACCCCGACACCGCCACCCCTGGGTTATGACCCTGATGTTTCCAGGTCACGACCCCGCCACTCTTCGACTCCGACACAATGTGGTCGTAGTGTGAAATCAGGACGATGTGCTGATCGCAATAAGCAGTGAGGAAGAAAATCCAGGGGTGTTAGATATAGTGCTTCAAAGTTTGAATGTCCACAATGGCAAATTGAAAAGCACCAAATGTGCTTTTGTGCAGCCTGAATGCCTTGTCAGCAAAGTGGATTGAAGTGAAACATACAGGTGCAGAATTTACCAATATTTCGCAAAGATTCCTTGTACCTTTCCCATGCAGAGGAGAAGAATCCCTTTCTGGACTTTTAAAATGGAAGAAAAAACTTCGGGACACAAGTGAGATTTAAAGGGGGAGACGAAGCCTGCAGGGGAAAAAAAGGGGATGCGTTCATGGAGACCGCCCCCCCTGCCCCCCTCAGTGCTTAGACTCATAGGAAATGGAATTTAAAATGGACCTAAATTACAGAAGCCTGAGATCTCCTAAACATCTATGGGAAGGAGCATATCAATGTTAAGATTCCACAACATTTTGGCTGCGAAAAAGAGTTCCCGAATACAGGAGGTGGGGCTAAGCTCTGTGAAGCAAATTCGTGTATTAAGGATCCCAGACGGTCTGGGGGAACTATGCAACACCAATTCACCCCCTAAGAGATAATCAAATTCCCAATTAGGCACAATGGAAATCATGGGCCCAACTAGATGGTCAGGAAACTGGACAATCCTAAAACAATGCAAAACTAATGATAGCACATTATTACACCCTAATCGAGTTACTGCTGATGAGTCCACCAAAAACACTGACAAAGGAGACATGACCTGAAAATCAATGGACAGAACAGTTTAAACAAAAAGAAAGAACTGATTTGATGGAAGATAAGGAAGCCTGTTTTAGTATAATTGAAGGCCTGTTCTGGCAGTTAGGTGCTTCTAGAGACACGATTAAGTTAGCAGTCTCGTTGCATAAGTTCTACACCAGCTTCGAAAAGTGGGACCCCGAAACATCGGCGAAAGGAATCTCTAAAACCCAGAAGGACAGCACCACGACAGCAAACAGACTTTCAAAAGGACTATCGGAAAGTTTCGGACCATCGCGACCAACCAAACAGTCAACCGGAACCAACCCAACAAAACCGAAGAAAACCCGAAGATTTTTCCACTCTACAAGCTGGTCCTACGTTACCAAGGGGTACAGACTACAGAACGTGGACAACTAAGACGAACCCCAGGGACAACTAAGGCGAATTCCAGAGTTGGAACTGTCAAAAGGGGATTGGTGAGCGTAGCCCCTGAACCCCCCAGAGCTATAACTTAGTTAGTTAGGGGAATTGGGAGTGGGGAGGCTGGGATAACTTGTGTAAATGTATCTGCATCCTCCTCTTTACCCCATTTAGAGTTTAAGCTGTATTCTTTTCCCCACAGGCTGTAATTTGACATTTTATTCAATGTGTTGTACCCCTCAGTGTGTATTGGTATTACAATTCTGTGTGTGTTATTAAAGGTGTGCCTTTTACTTCTTTTTAAACACAATAAAGCCATACCTGCTTCTTACCTTGAAACCGATTGTCTGTCCAAGTCTGTCACAGTCCCTTCATAATTCCAGTGTCCAGAACCAAGGGTGTGGGAGCGATTCGGAACTGCTCATATCAGGTCAGAAGGGAAAGCTGGCCCTCTGAAAACCACCCCTTACATAATGGTGACCCAGATGGGACACTGTTGCAAGGTACGTGATAAGAGAGAGACTGGTTTCAGGAAGAGAAGCAAAAAGGAAGAGGGGATTTCCTCGTATGTGTTTAAGAGGGTAAATGTGGCTAAGGAGTGGGTACTCGATCTATTGTATGCTGAGCGTCCAGAAGATGCTGCAGCTCAATGGACCGAGAGCAAGGACCATAAAAAGTCGATAGAGAAGGCCAATTGGCTAATTTGCCTTCAGCAACAGATCCGGCTTCTAGATGAGGAGAATGAGAAATTAAAGGGAGTATTGAGGTAGGCAGAAGAGAGGTCCAGTGCAAGGGCCACAGTCGGGGAAAGGCTGTGGACAGAGGTGGGGCAATTAAAGGAAAGTAGAGAGCTTGCTAAAGAAAGGCACAAAACCCAACTGGACCTTTTACAGTGTCAGATTATTGAACTGGCGTTGCGGAAAGAGAATTCCTGCCTCGCCAAGCAAGTTAAAGAGTATGAGGAGAGGGTGAGAGACATTCAGGTAGCCTATAAGGTAGCCAGTGCCAGGGAATTTGAGGCAGGAGACCACGGCCCCTGCCAGCAACAGATTCAAAGCTTGAACCTTGCTCTATCCCGGGCTAAAGGCATGGTGTGCCTGATAAAGCCGGATTTAACCCAGGAACACCTGGTAGAGCAAGGAGAAACCCCTCAGTCACCGCCTGCAGCTCCTGGGAATGGCCCGGAGCAGCAGGGGTGTCAGCCAGAGTGCGGGGCAGGCAAGGATTGCGAACTACCAACACCGGCAGCCCTGAGTTTTAACTCGGCTTGGCAGCAGGGGGAAGCGGGCGAGCCAATACAAGAAGGGCCGGAACCAGGGCCAATGCACCCGGTCCGGCAGCAGACGTTTGGCCCGCCTGATGCCAATGGGGCAGCAGGACCCGTAAAAAGCAACTTCGTCGTCCTCCACGACACCCAAAAACTGAGGGCTATGATAGGCCACCTAAGTAAGCTCACCCAACAGGGGGATCCCTCGGTACACTTCCTGAAAGTGGAACACACAGGGGATATTAACGGGTGCGATGATTAAGAGCAGGCTAAGCTGTTGCTCTTCTCACTAGACACCAAGCTGTGCCATTCCCTCTCTGCAGACAGCAGAAAGGGGCAAAACACGTACGCTACGGTTAAGGAGGAGGTTCTAGAGGCCATGGGTATGAACGACGGGAGTCCTTTCTCCCGAGTGGAGAAGACAGTGCAGCTCGATGGGGAGACTCCACAGGCTTTCGCCGACAGGTTGTGGCCGGTCTACGAAAGGGCCTGTAGTGGGGTTCTTGACCGGGCCCACCTGAACCCTAATGAGCAGGCTCACTGGCTCCGCAGCCTGGTGGCAAACAGCTTACCTGGAGTAAAGGCAAAAGCTGAGGTCTGGCTCGATCCAAGAGATCCCAGAACCAACGAGGAGACAGTGGGCAGACAGTTGACCCTGGCCGGGGCAGGAACACCCGACTCATATGAGACACTCGTAGCCGCCCTACAGACACTCATAAATGGACAGGGAGCAGCAGCTATCACAACCGGTGCAGTAGCCGGTACAGTAAAACCCTCTGCTCCATCCCACCCAGATGCATGACTAAGGCCAGCGCAGCCTGTGTACCTGTGTTCCCTAGAGTACGATGCCTGGAAGAGACCATGCATTACGATGGAGGTGGAGAAAGTGAAAGGGACCTACCTGCTAGATACTGGTGCTTCCAGTACCCTTGTATTTGCAGATAACCCAGCTACCTCACCTCGATCGAACGGGGTCCTGTACGGAGTCTCGTGGGGTTCACAGGCAATGAGCAAACTGGTTCGTTTTCCATTCCGCTCACCATTCAGTTAGGGACACTCAAAACCAAATGGAAGTGTGTCCTGATGAAATGGGAGCAGAAGGGAAAGGCATCCTGGGAGCTGATTTTATCATTAGCCACCAGATCCTAGTGGATCTCAGGAACCACTGTCTATGGGGAGCCATAGGGACTGACAGCGAAAATGAGGTGGCGGTGATCCCAGATAAAGGGGCCAAGGGAACGTTGTGTACCGTGAAGCCAAAGGAGGGTTATAACTTGGAATTACTGGTCAGTAACACACCAGTGGAGTACCAGGCATATGTACGGGCACACCTTGCAGCATTCGCCACCCACAAACAGGGTAACGGGGGTGGAAGTTAGTATAGTAGGGGACCCCATGACCCGACCACAAAAGCAATATAACTTCCCCAGGGAGCCAGAGGAAGACCTGACAATGGCCCTGGGATCACTGATAGAGCAAGGGATGTTAAGACCGATAGCTACCCATGTGAACTCTCCACTGTGGCCGGTCAAGGTCCACTGTGGACTATCGAGTACTAAATAAGAATATCCCTGCCTGTGCACCCACTGTAGCAGCCATAGCGGATCTCATAGGGAGTATTCCAGCATCTGCGACCACTTTCACGGGGCTGGACATTTCAAATGGGTTCTGGTCCATTCCTTTAAAACAGGAGGACCAGTACAAGTTCGCCTTTACCTTTAAGGGCCAACAATACGCGTGGAACTGTCTTCCCCAGGGCTTCCACAACAGCCCCAGCATTTTTCACCAATGTATGGTGAACTGTTTAAAGGGCTTTAGCAGACCCCAGCAGTTGGTACAATATGTGGATGACCTACTCCTGTTTACCGATCAGGGGTAGGAGCATGGCCCACTGCTGGCTGAGCTGCTGGAGCTGCTAAAAGAAGAAGGATTTAAAGTAAACCCCAAGAAGGCACAGATCGGTCAGAAGGAAGTCAAATTCCTGGGGCTGACTGTGCGTGCTGGGAAAAGGGCCATAGACAAGGCTAGAAGGGAGGCAGTACAGGAGTTACCAGCCTCCAACACAGTGACAGTGGTAAGATCTTTTCTAGGACTCACCGGATACTGCAGAGATTTTATTGAGGATTATGCAGCCACCGCAGCCCCTCTGCTCAGACTCCTACACAAGGGAGTAGAGTGGGACTGGCATGAGGGTTGCGAGGCAGCATTTAATCAGCTCAAGAAGGACTTGCAGACCGCGCCAGCCTTGAGAGCGATAGATGTAGGAAAGGAGTTTTTTCTGGAGGTGGCAGCCAGCGGGGACAGTTTGAGCTCAGTGCTGCTTCAAGAGCGGCACGGTCAGCTGAGACCAGTGGTTTACTCCTCCAGGATCCTCACAGATGTGGAGAAGGGGTACTCCAACTATGAGACACACCTCCTAGCCACACATTGGGCAGTGAAAAGATCCTTGATCTCCACGGGAGGGCCTCCTCCAACACTCCTAACCCACCACACACCTACTCAGATGCTCCTAGATGGGAGGATTAAGGACGGGACGGTGAACAGTACCCGCATTGCTCGCTGGACCCTGCTCCTCTCCCAGATGGACCTCAGAGTAGAAGGCCCCCGCGAGCAAGGTTCGCAGCCAACCTAATCTACCCACAGGTGCTCCATAGAAGGGGTATGGGAGGTGAACATTGGCCTTCAGGCTGGGTTACACCCTATAGGCCGGGACATCTATGTGGACGGGTCCAGCACGGTATCTGCTGGCGAGTGACTCACTGTGTGCGGAGTCTACGACCCAAGGGCAGGTATTGCCCTGGCAATCAAGCTACCCCGTACATGATTTGCATGGACAGTATGTTCACCTGCAATTTATGTATGGAGTACCTGGCTATCTGGTCCCGTCGCGGATACACGTCCGCTGACGGGAGACCCCTGGCAATCAAGCCCCTGCTGGAGAAAATCATAACAGCGGTAGGGGAAGAGAGAAAGGTCCACATACATAAGGTGAAGACCCATTCAAAAACCGAACCCCGTGCAGAGGGAAACCAACAGGCTGACAAACTGCCCAAAGAAGGTGCCCGTACAGGAAAGTTCTGAGTCCCCTATGACACCGGCCGCATAGCAGCGGTCAAGAATAAGAACAGGGCAGCAGAGAGTACAGGGATAGCTTTGGCCCCGGACTTAAAAATAGTTCAGGCACAGGACCTGGTCCTGAAAGCTGTCCTGAACGCGCTAGCTAGAGGAGAGAGAGTAGAAGGTCTGTACGGCACAGCAGCCATTACCGTTAAGGAAGGCATGCTGTTTAAAGAGGGGCAATGGGTCGTGCCGCAGCACCAGAGGGAAATCCTAAAACTGGCCCATGAGGGTCCAGGAGTGGGACACCCCGGGCCGGAGACCACGTGGCAACGGGTGGAACAGTCTGGATGGTGGCCGGGACTCAGGGAGGATGTCCGCGAGTTCTGTGTGAACTGCCTGGTGTGTGCTGCGAACAACCCTGACCCCCCAGAAAAGGAAGGTGTCCCTAGGACACGTCAGGAGGGTAGAGCGACCATGGCAGTCAATCCAAATTGACTACATCGGGCCCCTACCCACCGCCCAGGGAGGCTACAAATACTGCCTAGTCCTGGTGGACGTGTTCTCAAAATGGGTTGAAACCTTCCCCTGCCGAACAGCCACCGCACTAGAGACAGCTAAGATTCTAGTGAGGGAAGTGTTCTCCCAGTGGGGACTCCCACAGTATGTGGAGTCGGACCAGGGGAGCCATTTCACCGGGCAGGTAATGCAGGCAACCCTTAAGGTGCTCGGCATTGAGGGGAAATGGCACGTTGCCCACAACCCACAGTCATCGGCTATTGTGGAGCGTTTAAACTGCACCATTAAAGAAAGGCTGCAGAAGGAAACGGGAGACTCACCCCAAAAGTGGGTGGAGGTCTTACCGTTGGTCCGAATGGGGATCCGAGCCAGCCAGTCAAAGAGCACGGGGTATTTCCCATATGAGCTCATGACTGGCCGGATCATGCGGACTCCCACCCATGTCCTAGCCCCGGTGCTCACAGAAGGTCAACTCAGAGAGGTGAACCGGGACCGGTTTGTCAGGAACCTTTTTGAACACCTCAGACAGATTCACTGGCAGGCTGCTAGTAACATGGGCAATCAGCATCAGAGTAACCGATTGCTGCTAGAACCCAGCAAACACCACGAATGGGAGATAGGGGACCAGGTCATGGTGAGGAACTATGTTCGGGTAGGGGTTTTTGAAGCATTATATATGGGGCCATACAACATTGTCGACAAGGCAAGCCCGATGGTCTATGCTATAAAGCTGCCCCGCCGTACTAAGTGGTTCCACATCAACCATTGCAAGCTGTATAACCCAGGGTCAGCCGAGAGGGGTGAACCATCCTCAGGACGGGAACCTTCCTTTGGCCACCCCCGACGGTGGAGGGCCCACAGGGAATGTGGCAGGCTCAGAAACCGTGCCCGGCGGTGAATTGCAGTACTGGAGGGCTATCCCACCCATCGTTTGGGATTCGGATGCACCCCCAGTAACCCAAGCCCTGAGAAGGACCCTCCAAACACCACGGCCAAAGATATCGTGGTCACCGGCATCTGAGCCTCTGCGATTCTACCCTAGGAGAAGGGCAGCCCGACAGGGAAGGCCAAAGGTCAGAAGTACAGAGGCCGCTCAGAGTAGGAACCCCCAGTCAGCCGCCTCCAGCGGTGAGGGTCTCACAGGAGCAGTGGTAACGAACTGTCCCAGAGACAAGGGTCTCCAGCTCACCGGCTGCGGGGAAACCCTAGCATCCAGGCGGCTATCAGGCCGCACAAGGCATGGGCCTGACAGGGATTAACCAGGCCTTGCAGAGATGGGTGGCAGTTGTACATAGCTCTAATTTTTAGTTTAAGGCAGCTGACTGCACCATTTTACATTTTAAGATTTAGTTTAGAATTGAAGGTAATGTTGCAGTAATGTTTAGGTGATTGTTTTGAGTTTTGTCTTGTGTGTCAGCCAGCTTGAGAGCAGTTCTCAAGGGCAGGGCAGTGTGTTCTGTGTGTTTTACAGGAGTGGAAAGGAGGGAAGGAACCAAGATGAGAAGGATCCTGTGTCTGCTCACCCTGGCAGGGGTAAGCATCGGGGACCGAGGTGATGTGGAGGAATCCCGCATTTATGGGTGCTCGGGAGGGAGAGCACCAATGTTGACTACCGGAGGTGGCACACAGGGGGAGGAGGAGATTGCTGTTTATTCCCACGAGGGACGGTGGCCAGGGTGGCTGGGGTCTAACGCCACCCGATACTCCATTCAGGACGGGTTCACCTGTGGGGAGGCTTCCATCCCATGCCCCAGGGTACAGGTCGTTGTGGCGGGGGTTAGTGTGACCGAGGGAAAACGGGTATACCTTACCTGTAAAGGGCAGATTCCTCTGGATAGGTGGTGGTGGCTCAGAAAACTGAGCAGTGACATGGGAGACTTCACAGCCGATTGGGAATGGCTGGGGAACAATATCTACCGGACTATCACGGGGACACACGGGGGAGTGAGCGTGTGCTGGGATAATTGGTGGGAATCGGAACAAGGGATCTATAGCTGCATGTGGGGGTCAGAGATGATCTGTCCCACAGGCATGTCGATCGTCTTTGCCAGAAGATGGCAAGATAATGGGGAAGGGATGGAATGGGACGCAAGTCCGCTTGCATGTGAGGTTCCATACGTCCCGGTCCCAGTTAACGCCACTGAACTGCTAGTTCGCCCCGAAAAACCCCTGCCTACAATCCTGACTGAACGTACAGTAACTGATAGGTGTCCTACCACCACCGAGGGACCAGGGAATGGGCTAGTCCTCATACCAACCGACAAGGAACTCTACCAGGGAGTACACTACGCCATAGCTTCAGTCATCCTAAACCTAACTGAGGTGCACTTACCTGGATGCTGCCCCAAGGAAACAGAACTATTATACCAAGCATTGCTTTGAGACATGTTTAAAAATTTTTCTGAGTTAGACTTTGGCAACGTAGACAAAGCAGACTTATATACATTCTACGCCAAAACTGACAAGGGTACCGGGAGACACAGGAGGGGAACCTGGAATGACATTTTCATAGCATATAACACGGGATCCTCTGTGGTGAATAGTCTAGATGACATGGAACTACAGCTACAAATAAATACTCGAAAGAACCAGCTACGTAAAATCCTAAAAGAGGAAAACACAGTGGTGGGCTCGGAACTACATGAGGATCAGGCCATGACAGTTCATTTGAAAGAAATCATAGAAGAATTAGAAAGACATGCTAAAACGATAAATGCACTCATACGGGAGGACAGGAATGCTTCAGATCAGGCTGCACAGAACGAGGTGTGCGTGCTGTAAGGGGCATGGTTGCTGGGTGAGAGTCGCAGCAACCTGGAGGATTTAAAACAAGGTTTAGTCCCCTCCTGGATCAGCAACAAGCACCTCGCAGCCCTCCACCCGTTTACTAATTCGCTGAGCCCGTGTCAACTCCGTCTGGCTTCGGAAGCCTAACCTGTCCCAGTGGACTGTGGGTGTTCCAATCACACTATCATGGGGATGGTAGTGAGGATGCCGGTCATGGGTGGGACAGCCCGACCCACACCGATATACAGAGTGGAGAATATTGGGGTCATTAAAGGGGGTGCACACGTTCGTTACTCAACGGGCCCACCTTATGTCATAAAGTGGGAGCACGCTATGACAGGTACTGACCTCTCTGGATGCTGGAGCCGGGGCACACACATAGTGCTGTGTCCCCAGCACTTGAGACCACAGTGCGGGTTTAAAGCTGCTGGTGCACAACCTATCAACTGTACCATGGAGGTAATGGCACAGGACCAAGGTCCCCCACAGGTAGCATACATAGGAGGTGGGATATATTGCGTCACCACTAGTGCATCCCACTACCAATATGGACAACACATATGGTGAGTGAAAACAGTTTTTGCTTTAAACCTGAGGCAGAAGTTCGAGTGGCCCAAGAACGGATTGTCCCCATTCCTGAACCCTCCACTATTCACCTCATTGTAACAGAACACTTTACAAACTGACAAAACTATGTCACACATTTCGGTTATGCAATTCCTCCTCTACCCGAACATCTTACCTCTTTGTTGAAATCTGCGGAAGTATTGCAAAAACATTTCTATACACTAGAGAAAAAGACAACCGTAATAGAGAGCGAGATTTCAGACATCACAGTTCCATCCTGGTGGGACATTCTCAACAATATAGAAGTCCCTCCTTGGATTAGGATAGTCTCCCATCTTTTCGTGGTTTGCCAGCTTGGAATAATTCTGTATTTATGGTGTTCTAAGTGTAAGGGGAAAAAGCAAAAGCGCCGATCCAGACATTACCGGGCGATGGATAAACGTCAGGAGACCAATTGATGTTCTTTAATTTTAATCTATGTTCTTCCTTCTGTAATGTGGTTGTACGTTGCCTACATGCTGGTGAATATAATGTAACTGAAATGAAATGTAACTGTGCTGAAATTCAATTGTAATGATTAAACCCCCCCTTCAAGCTGGGAGGGTGTAAATGTAAAAAGTTTGTACCTGTAAAGAGAGAAGTGTGTATCTATGGTGATGTTGCATAAGTGTAATGCATATTTTGGGTATAGTTTATTTAATTTATGGGGAAGGTTATCTCTTGGGAGGCAGGAACTTTGCTCACCTGAAGATGATACCATAAGTGGTATGGTATCACAGTGGGGAGTATAGAATTTACCAATATTTCGCAAAGATTCCTGGTATCTTTCCCCTGCAGAGGAGAAGAATCCCTTTCTGGACTTTTAAAATGGAAGGAAAAACTTTGGGACACAAATGAGTTTTAAAGGGGGAGACGAGGCCTGCAGGGGATAAAAGGGAATGCATTCATGGAGACCCTCCAGTGTTTGGACTCATAGGAAAGGGAATTTAATTTGGAACTATCTACCAGAAAGTTTGAAATCCTAAAGTGCACATGGAAGAAACTATGAACTTTAATCGAATTTGGGATTTTTAAAAGGTGAATGTAGGGTCTGCAAGAAAAGGGGTGGAGTCAATCTCTAAAGGGCCAGTTTGGACATTGGAGCTAATCAAATTATCTGGGAACTGTTTACCCTCGAAACTTGCCCCTAGAAAACATTAGCATTTAAACAATCGACCATAGAAGAAACATTATCACCCCACCCAGAGGACCCAAATGTCACATACATATTCCAACACCTTTTCAACAGACATAGAAATATCTGACTCAGGCCAGACTAGCACAATGGACAAGAGCTCATCAACTTCGAAAAGCCTATTAACGCCAAATTAAAACCACTCAATCAAGTTTCAGTTAGCTGGGCTGCAAAATTGAAACAAAGAGCTGGGCTAGATTTGGTGAGAGATAAGGAAGCCTTTTTGGGATATATCTACTCCCAGTTTTACCAGAAAAAGGCACAGACTCGAACACAGACACAGACACAAGCAGCCGGAGCTGGGGAGTGAAGAAATGGAATAGTGAAGCAAACTACCAGAACTGATCAGGAACTGACCGAGCACGAGGCCCACGAAACAGAAGGTTGTCAGCAACCAAATTGACAACCACTCTACAATCTACTTCTGAACGACCAACGGGTGAGAAATTACCAAAAAGGACTAACTAAAACTATTCCTAACCAAAGAAAGTGGGTACTTATCCCATACATCCAAAACGCAACTTACTGCATCAACGGACGCACCCCAACCGAAGACTACGCAGTCCGAAGTCCTCTCCTCCGACCGGGATACGGCTCGCCTAGAAGGCCAAGTGCAGCGAACCCCGAAACTGCGATTCACCGGCAACTGTCAAAAGGGATTGGTGAGCATAGCCCCTGAACCCCCAGAGCTATAACTTAGTTAGTTAGGGGAAATTGGGAGGGGGGAGGCTGGGATAACTTGTGTAAATGTATCTGCATTCTCCTCTTTACCCCATTTAGAGTTTAAGCTTTATTCTTTTACCCACAGGCTGTATTTTGACATTTTATTCAATGTGTTGTACCCCTCAGTGTGTACTGGTATTACTATTCTGTGTGTGTTATTAAAGGTGTGCCTTTTACTTCTTTTTAAACACAATAAAGCCATACCTGCTTCCTACCTTGAAACTGATTGTCTGTCCAAGTCTGTCACAGTCCCTTCATAATTCCAATATCTAGAACCAAGGGTGTGGGAGCGATTCGGAACCGCTCATATAAGGTCAGAAGGGAAAGCTGACCCCCTGAAAACCATCCCTTACAGCATGGATAGAGGATTGACTAACTAACAGAAAACAGAGAGTCGGGATTAATTGTTCATTTTCCAATTGGCAAACAGTGACTAGTGGGGTGCCGCAGGGATCGGTGCTGGGACTATTACAATCTATATTAATGACTTGGATGAAAGACCGAGTGTAATGTAGACAATTTGCTGATGATACAAAGATGGGTGGGAAAGCAAATTGTGAGGAGGACATAAAAAATCTGCAAAGGGATATAGACAGGCTACGTGAGTGGGCAATAATTTGGCAGATGGAGTATAATGTGGGAAAACGTGAGGTTATCCACTTTGGCGGAAATCATGGAAAAGCAATTTATAATTTAAATGGAGAAAAATTGCAAAGTGCTGCATTACAGAGAGACCTGGGGGTCCTTGTGCATGAAACACAAATGGTTAGTATACAGGTACAGTAAGTGATCAGGAAGGTAAATGGAATGGTGGCCTTTATTACAAGGAGGATAGAGTAAAAAAGCAGAGCAGTCTTGCTACAAATGTACATCATCATCATCATAGGCAATCCCTCGCAATCGAGGAAGACTTGCTTCCACTCTAAAAGTGAGTTTTTAGGTGATTATACAGTCCAATACGGGAATTACAGTCTCTGTCACAGGTGGGACAGACAGTCATTAAAGGAAGGGGTGGGTGGGTCTGGTTTGCCGCACGCTCCTTCCGCTGCCTGCGTTGGTTTCTGCATGCTCTCGGTGATGAGACTCGAGGTGCTCAGCGCCCTCCCGGATGCACTTCCTTTACTTAGGGCGATCTTTGGCCAGAAACTCCCAGATGTGGATGGGTATGTTGTACTTTATCAGGGAGGCTTTGAGGAGGATCTTGTAACGTTTCCTCTGTCCACCTTTGGCTTATTTGCCGTGAAGGAGTTCCGAGCAGAGCGCTTGCTTTGGGAGTCTTGTGTCAGGCGTGTGAACAATGTGGCCGCCCAGCGGACTGATCGAGTGTGGTCAGTGCTTCAATCCTGGGAATGTTGGCCTGGTCAAGGACGCTAATGTTGGTGCGTCTGTCCTCCCAGGGGATTTGTAGGATCTTGCAGAGACATTGTTGGAGTATTTCTCCAGGGATTTGAGGTGTCCACTGTATATGGTCCATGTCTCTGAGCCATACAAGAGGGCGGGTAATACTACAGCCCTGTAGACCATGAGCTTGGTGGCAGACTTGAGGGCCTGATCTTTGAACACTCTTTTCCTCATTTGGCCGAAGGCTACACTGGAGCACTGGAGGTGCTGTTGAAGCACGTCATGAATGTCTGTTCTTGTTGATAAGAGGCTCCCGAGGTATGGGAAATGGTCCACGTTGTCCAGGGCCGCACTGTGGATCTTGATGACTGGGAAGCAGTGCTGTGCAGCGGGGACAGGTTGGTGGAGGACCTTACGGATGTTTAGAGTAAGGACCATGCTTTCATACACCTCAGTGAATACGTTGATTATGACTTGGAGTTCCGACTCTGTATGTGCGCAGACACAGGCGTCGTCCGCATACTGTAGCTCAACGACAGAGGTTTGAGTGGTCTTGGACCTGGCCTGGAGCCAACGAAGGTTGAACAGCTTCCCACTGGTTCTGTAGTTTAGTTCCACTCCAGCGGGGAGCTTGTTGACTGAGTGGAGCATGGCAGCGAGGAAGATTGAGAAGAGGGTTGGGGCAATGATGTAGTCCTGTTTGACCCCGGTCCGGATGTGGATTGGGTCTGTAGTGGATCCGTTGGTAAGGATCACGGCCTGCATATCGTTGTGGAGCAGGCGGAGGATGGTGATAAACTTTTGGGGGCATCCAAAACGGAGGAGGACGCTTCATAGACCCTCATGGTTGACAGTGTCAAAGGCCTTTGTAAGTTCAAAGAAGGCCATGTACAAGGGTTGGTGCTGTTCCCTGCATTTATCTTGCAGCTTTCGCGCTGTAAAAATCATGTCAATTATGCCCTGTAGTGGACGAAATCTGCACTGTGACTCCGGGAGGAGCTCCTCAGCCACAGGGAGAAGATGGTTGAGGAGGACTCTAGCGATGACCTTCCCAGTGGCTGATAACAGGGAGATTCCTCTGTCATTGCCGCAGTCGGACTTGTCCCTTTTTTTAAAGGTGGTCACAATCACTGCATCTCTGAGATCTCCTGGCATGCTCTCCTCCCTCCAGCTGAGGGAGATACGGTCATGTATTCGCGCCAACAGTGCCTCTGCGTCATACCTTAGCGCCTCAGCAGGGATTCCATCCGCTCCCGAAATCTTGTTGTTCTTGAGCTGTCTTTTGGCTTTTTTTACCTCGTGCAGTGCTGGGGTTTTACTGAGGTGGTGGCGGATAGCATGCTGCGGGATGGAGTTGAGGACACTCGAGTCAAAGACAGAGTCTCCATTGAGGAGATCTTCGAAGTGCTCCTTCCAGCGGGCTCTGACTGCCTCGGTGTCCTTGATGAGTATTTCCCCATTCTTGGCCAGCAGTGAACATAAGAACATAAGAATTAGGAACAGGAGTAGGCCATCTAGCCCCTCGAGCCTGCTCCGCCATTCAATAAGATCATGGCTGATCTGGACGTGGACTCAGCTCCACTTACCCGCCCGCTCCCCATAACCCTTAATTCCCTTATTGGTTAAAAATCTATCTATCTGTGACTTGAATACATTCAATGAGCTAGCCTCAACTGCTTCCTTGGGCAGAGAATTCCACAGATTCACAACCCTCTGGGAGAAGAAATTCCTTCTCAACTCAGTTTTAAATTGGCTCCCCCGTATTTTGAGGCTGAGCTCCCTAGTTCTAGTCTCCCGACCAGTGGAAACAACATCTCTGCCTCTATCTTGTCGATCCCTTTCATTATTTTAAATGTTTCTATAAGATCACCCCTCATCCTTCTGAACTCCAACGAGTAAAGACCCAGTCTACTCAATCTATCATCATAAGGTAACCCCCTCATCTCCGGAATCAGCCTAGTGAATCATATCTGTACCCCCTCCAAAGCTAGTATATCCTTCCTTAAGTAAGGTGAACAAAACTGTATGCAGTACTCCAGGTGCGGCCTCACCAATATCCTATACAGTTGCAGAAGGACCTCCCTGCTTTTGTACTCCATCCCTCTCGCAGTGGGGTGGGGCCTTGGGTGTTTGGCCCGTAGGTAGCCTTGACTGCGATGAAAAATCCTCGCACATCTTGGTTGTCGGCCAGCTGCTGAATCTCCTGTGCTTTCTCCATCCACCACCTGTTCTTTATGTAGCGTATGTAGGCACCTTTAGTAATGACTCCACGAGGCAGGGTATGATAGTTAAACAGTGTCGACTTGTAGTCCTTTATTCGCAGATCCTGAGTGACAACAACAAGCTGTGAGTTCCCTTTTATACTGGGTTACTTGCTGTGTGCAGGCAACCCCTAGGTCTCTAGCAGCAGCACCCTCTGGTGTACCGGTGAGGTGTGTACAGTATAAGGATACATTCAATGTGGCATAACAGTGTTACAGACATCACATAGTAAACAGGCATGCATACACAACAATACTCCCCCCTGAGCATTTTTCATATCCTTATTGTCATGCCCAGGGGAGGCGATCAGTGGTGGGCTATGGGGGGTTGTAGTGAGGGTTGTGTGGTTGCCAGGTGTGACCCCTGTGCTTGAGGCTGGCCTCGTATGTTTCCCCTCCCTCACAAACCAAGTGGGTGTCACTGTTGTGTGATCCCTTGGGGAGGTAGCAATGGCAGCAGTGGGTGGTGTGTATACACTGTTCTGTGGGTAGTTGTGGGATGGTGGGCAGGGCCACAAGACTGGGTGGGCTCCTTATCCACCAATTGGGATGAGGGTCAGGTCATCCCAGGGTTTGCCAGGGAAGCTGGAGGGTATTGGCCTCATGTTCCTGGTGTTGGCCCTGGTAGCCAGGGGTTATAGGGCTGGTCTTGTGCAGGTTGCCATTGGTGGTGGCTGGGCTGCCCATTGACTACTGTCCCTGTAGTGGGTCTGCTCCCTCTGCCTGTGTGTGTGTGTCTTGCAAGGGGCATCACATTTGTTTCAAAGATCCAGGCTACATGGTCAGGTAGCCTGCTGGACCTGGGGGTCTCCCACAGAGGGATTCCATTGTCATCAGCATGGTCCCTGTAAGACCCAATGTCCTTTGGCAGTGTCCTCCCGGTATACATGACACCTTGGCTCTGATCACACATAGTCGAGCCTACATTATACATTCTAGCATTTGCATGACTCTTGGGTGTCCTGGTTTCAACAGACATGGTTACATTAGGCATTTCACAATCTCTATCATTACTGTTAAGCATAATAAACTTGCTCTTAACCTTACTGACAACTGCACTCATATCATTAGTCACATTAGTTAAACCAGCATCACAATTTATGGTTACATGCATACATTTTCATACTTGCACTCTTTAATTGCATCTTTAGCTTTAAAGCTTCAAATAGTTGAAATTTCCCCTTTAAATTTTTTTGGTTACCGGTCTCCTTTAAGGGAGCCTTCAAATCCGATTGGCCGCTCGATGTCACATGATGCTCCTCCATGTTCAATCGTGGCATGGCGGAGGCCATTTTGATTACAGGTTCTGCTGCTTGTTGTGCTGCAGCCATTTTCTGGTCTTGCTGCAGGAGGGCTGTGGTGCTCTTTTTTTCCACAGCATCACTTTGCCTGATGTGGACCCGGTTCATCCAATTCCTGCCCAGCAGCATGGGACCGTCGCCGGCTACAATCCACAGGGGGAGTTTGTTCAACACACCGCCCTGGGAGACCTGGACGTCTACACTGCCAACAATTTGGATTTTACCTTTGGTATAGGTGAGCAGCTTTGTCTGGACTGGAGACAGTTTTGGTCGAGTGGCAGGATTCATCCAAATTTGTTCAAAGGTCATTTGGCTCATCACAGACTGGCTCGCCCCTGTGTCGATCTCCATGGAGACTGGGACCCCATCGATGTCCACTTCCATCATTCACGGAGAACTTCCAGTGGAGCAGGTAAAAATTCCGTACTCTTCTTCCAGGGTTTGAGCAGCTTCATCTTCATCTGTGTCGGAGTCCCGGTGATCAGCCAACTCATCAGAGACACAGTGAGTACAGCCTTTTCTGCGCATTCTCTGAAGGTGCCCTTTCTCTTTGCAGCCTTTGCATGCATAGTCTTTGTAGCGGCACTGGTGGGCCCTGTGGTTTCCTCCACAGTGCCAGCACGGAGTTATCCGGTTTTCCCCATGTGGCGGACTCAGGGTTGCGGGACTCGGGGCAGCATTTCTGCCTTTAGAAGTATCCATGCGGTGCACTGCGCTCGCCGGTTTAGAGTCCTGGGTCAGTATTTGCCTGGAGTCGCTGGCCGAAACCATGTAGGCCTGGCTCACTTGAATTGCTTTCTGCAGGGTGACCATGATGTCAGCCGAGAGCAATTTGTGTAGGAGGCCTTCGTGGCCGATTCCGATGACAAATATGTCCCTTAGTGCTTTATTAAGGTGGTCACCAAAATCACATGGTGCAACTAGTCTTCTTAAGTGTGCAGCATACTTGGCAATTTCTTGGCCCTCAGGTCGCCGGTAAGTGTAGAACCGGTGCCTGGCTGTGAGGATGCTTTCTTTTGGTTTAAGTTGTTCCTGTATGATTGTTACAAGTTGCTCATAGCTTTTGGTGTTTGTCTTCTCCGGGGCTAGTAAGTCCCTGACGAGACCGTAGATGATGGGCCCACAACTGCTAAGAAGGATGGCCTGCGTTTGTTCGGTAGTGTGGCCGGTGTGTCCCCGTCCAGATCGTTGGCTGTAAAGAAGTGTTCCAAACTTTCCACAAAAGCATTCCAATCTTCCCCCTCTGTAAATTGCTGAAAGTTGCTGAGGTTAGACATGTTGAGCGTGTAGTTTGTGATCTCGTATTCCCGTTGCCAGTTATTGTGTATGTAGGCATCTTTAGTAATGACTCCACGAGGCAGGGTATAATACTTAAACTGTGTCGACCTGTAGTCCTTTATTTGCAGCTCCTGAGTGACAACAACAAGCTGTGAGTTCTCTTTTATACTGAGTTACCTGCCGTGTGCAGGCAACCCCGAGGTCTCCTAGCAGCAGCCATCTCTGGTGTACCGGTGAGTTGTGTACAGAATAAGGATAATTCAATGTAGCATAACAGTGTTATAGACATCACACAGTAAACAGGTATGCATACACAACACTTTAGGTCCTGGGTTTTTTGTTGAACCTCAGCCTTAATCCGTCTGCCTTGCTGCTCCCAAGTTGGATTGTCGTTTAAGGCTCATGAATGCCCCATGCTAGCAATCTATTAGCTCTTGGATCTCCTGGTCATTCTCATCAAACCAGTCCTGGTGTTTCCTGGTTGAGTGACCGAGCATCTCTTCGCAGGCACTGGTTATGGAGGCCTGGAGGGCAGACCAAGCGCTGTGGACATTCTGCATCTCAGGGTCATCAAGGCACGCCAGGTTAGCTGTGAGGCGCTGACTGTATAGGGCTCTCTTAGCTGGGTCTTTAGGTGCCCCGGCATTGACTTTTTTGCAGCACTGCTTCTGCTGTATTCGCCGCTTTGGGCCAATGTTGATGTCAATGATGGATCGGATTCGGTGGTGGTAGCTGAACACAGGATCAGTGTATGCCCCGAAGGGGAAAGAGCTCTACTCACCAAATAAAACAGCCATGAACTACAAGAGGTGAGAGAGAACGTAAAAGGAATTGAAAAAGCGTATAAAAGTGTAAAGAATAGTGTAAATCCGGGGGACTGGGAGAGATATAAAGAACAACATCGGCAGACAAAATAACATAGTAAGAGCTACAAAAATTAAATGCGAGGGATAGCAAGTTTAATGCAAATGTCACAAAATTGCACCATTAACCCTCGCTCGTTGATTACGAAGCAAGCAGCATGCCAACTTTAAATGATTGTGGCATGTGGCCAACGGTAACTGAACTGTTCATTGGCTGCATGCACAGCAGGGGGCCCATAATCGTGAAAGGTTATCATGATTTAAAGCCGGCCTGCACCTCAATTTAAAATCTGACTGTGTGGGACCTTCAGGACGTGTTTAAAAGGAACATTGACAGCAGCCCTAAAACTAACCACTGCTCCCTTTCAATAATCCCAACCACTAACCTCAGTAACCACTAACCCTAAATCGTGCAGTGACAATAATGCGATGTAGGACCGTGCAGTGGTGTCAATAGTCATTGTGATGTTATCGATGATGCAGGTTGGGTGCGCTGTTAATAGTCACTCAGAACGGCGCGGGGGAGCTTCTCCCCAGTGTGCAGGCTGCAGAAATAATGCTTACAGGGAATGTGCAGCAGAGAGTGTGATGTGCCTGTGGTTTATCGCTAATAATCACTGAGACAGCCAGGTGTGGTTGTACAACAGATTAGGAATACAGGAAGTCACACAAGACAGGTGTATTCCTGTCCAGAAAGATGGGTGGCTCAGTCTCAGGCCCATTCTGACTTGGTGCCCTTTCTGTTGGGACTTGTCCTTCTCATATTCAACACATATTGCAGGGCAATATGATAGAAATGTTTAAAATGGTGAAAGATGGGTTGGATAGATAGAAACAGGGTCAAGGCAAGGAGCCAGAAATACAAGAATAAATGTAAGATGTTTGGAACAGTGACCAAGAGAAACGTCTTTACACAGAGCGTTGTGAGGCTGTGGAACCACTCCCAGGGTTATTGGTTGGGGCACTAAGCGGTCGATATTCGGTTGTTACCGCCAGCTAAATTACCACCACACCTGGGAGAGGCGGCAACTGGGCGCAAAGGGCTGCATTGCTGGGAAATTCGGTTCTGGGTTTTCAAGGGCACAAAGTTTTGCCACTCCGTCGACTGTCACCATGGAAATCCTGACGTCAGTACGCGTGCAACGTCTCGATGGCGCCGGTCTCCCCAAATTCCCTTTTGGCGCCTCACTTACCGGCTGGCAGGGAACACGCCACAAACAGTCGAAGTAACCATTCTGGGGCGGTATTTAAGGGGAGTTGCCGCCGGGCACAGAGGTCACGGTCAGTCCTGCACTTTCCACTCGCAGAGTGCGTAGGTGTTGGCGTGCTGCGACTACCCAGCTTCACAACTAGCATTTCGCAAACATTGGCAGGCTTTCAGGCCTAATCCATTGGCGACTGAATGGGGGCAGTAATGGCACATCACCTCGTCCTGCATCGAAGACTTCAAAGGTGCTGGCTACAGAGATGGGTTATGACCAATGTGGGTCAATGCCAGAGGAGAGGACCCAAACATCAGGGCAGGAGGCCGTACACAAGCAGGATTTACCGTGCGCATTATTCTTACCTTGGTATGTTTGAGGAGCAGTGCATAAGCAGGCTGCGGTTCCACAAGGGGATGATCACCGAACTCTGCCACCTCCTACAGTCATACCTCGAAGCTGACATCAGCACCAGGACCTCGCCGTCAGTGCCAGTGAAAGTGACCGTAGCCCTCAAACAAGGTCAGTATCTCAGCCCACGATCACACAATTCTTTCGTAAACAAGTGCAATTATTTACATGAGTTCAGAATCGAAAAAGGTTAGCATCTGTGGCCACTATCACACAATTCTTCAGTGGATCTTGCTCAGTGATTTTCCACCCCTTCCCTTCTCATTTGCTCCTTTTCAATTTGACATTGTGAACATTCAACCTTTGAAGCACTATATCTAACACTCCTGGATTTTCTTCCTCGCTGCTTGTTGCGATCAGCTCATCGTCTTCATTGCATAAGCAATTTGGAACACCTTGCAAAATCTTACCCATTGTAGCCTGGAAGATTTGGGGGAAAAATTTACACCAACCGGCAGCTTGGTGTATGAGTCGTCCCCGTGAATGTTGATGGTGAGATATTGGCCCAGAAATTCCAGCCTCCCGGAGTGTGTATGGACCCAGGAAGACATCGCAAAAGCCGGTTTTAGCGTACAATGCGCATGCTGGAGCTTGACACATCTACTGTATCTCCACATCCCAGACATTCACATGGGCAAGATTGTGATATTTACCCATATCTTGCCCAGCAGATGTTCTGAAAACTCTTGCGCCTGATATAAGCAGTCACATAGCCTACTTTTTCAGGCGTAAGAGTTTTAAAATACACTAAACATAAAATAAAATTTAAAAACACATTTTATTGCTAAAAACCCTCCCCACTATGGTAAGTTTATTTTCAACATAAGAACGTTAGAACATAATAGGAGCAGGAGTAGGCCATACGGCCCCTTGAGCCTGCTCCGCCATTCAATAAGATCATGGCTGATCTGATCATGGACTCAGCTCCACTTCCTCGCTTACTCCCCATACCCACTTATACCCTTATCATTTAAGAAACTGTCTATTTCTGTCTTAAATTTATTCAATGTCCCAGCTTCCACAGCTCTCTGAGGCAACAAATTCCACAGATTTACAACCCTCTGAGAGAAGAAATTTCTCGTCATCTCTGTTTTAAATGGAAGGTCCCTTATTCTAAGATCGTGCCCTTTAGTTCTAGTCTCCCCCACCAGGGAAAACATCCTCTCTGCATCCACCTTGTCAAGCCCCCTCATAATCTTATACGTTTCGATAAGATCACCTTTGATTCTTCTGAATTCCAATGAGTGGAGACCCAACCTACTCAACATTTCCACATAAGTCAACCCCCTCATTTCCGGAATCAACCTAGTGAATCTTCTCTGAACTGTCTCCAAAGCAAGTATATCCTTTCGTAAATATGGAAATCAAAACTGCGCGCAGTATTCCAGGTGTGGCCTCACCAATACCTTATATAACTGTTGCAAGACTTCCCTGCTGTTATACTCCATCCCCTTTGCAATAAAGGCCAAGATACCATTGGTCTTCCTGATCACTTGCTGTACCTGCATACTATCCTTTTGCGTTTCATGCACAAGTACCTCCAGGTCCCACTGTACTGCGGCACTTTGCAATCTTTCTCCATTTAAATAATAACTTGCTCTTTGATTTTTTTCCTGCCAAAGTTCATGTCCTCATATTTTCCAACATTATACTCCATCTGCCAAATTTTTGCCCACTCGCTTAGCCTGTCTATGTCCTTTTGCAGATTTTTTGTGTCCTCCTCACACATTGCTTTTTCTCCCATCTTTGTATCATCAGCAAACTTGGCTACGTTACACTCAGTCCCTTCATCCAAGTCATTAATATAGATTGTAAATAGTTGGGGGCCCAGCACTGATCCATGCGGCACCCCACTAGTTGCTGGTTGCTAACCAGGAAATGAACCATTTATCCCGACTCTCTGTTTTCTGTTAGTTAGCCAATCCTCTATCCATGCTAATATATTATCCCCAACCCCGTGAACTTTTATCTTGTGCAGTAACATTTTATGTGGCACCTTGTCAAATGCCTTCTGGAAGTCCAAATACACCACATCCACTGGTTCCCCTTTATCCACCCTGTTTGTTACAACCTCAAAGAATTTCAGCAAATTTGTCAAAAATGACTTCCCCTTCATAAATCCATGCTGACTCTGCCTGACCGAATTTTGCTTTTCCAAATGTCCTGCTATTGCTTCTTTAATAATGGACTCCAACATTTTCCCAACCACAGATGTTCGGCTAACTGGTCTTTAGTTTCCTGCCTTTTGTCTGCCTCCTTTTTGAAAAATCAGAAAAGTATATATTTTCTATAATACATAAATAACTTTAATTTAAATTAATAAAAATATGGGTATTTTTTCTATTTTTTTTAGTGTTTTGGGTATTTTGGGGGGTTTTCTCAATCATAATAATGGGAACTCCAACTTACGGAGTTCCCATTATTATAGATGAGTATATACTTTACCTGGATTGGCTGCCCAGAGCCATGTGACTGCAGCTCCAGCCCTGCGCGTGTCCCGATGTGCACGCGCTCCGACACACAGTGAGTGAAGGCCTCAGGACCGGGATCTCACGTGGGCGCAGCAGGTTCAGGTAAGTGCGCTTCTTTTTAAACTTTTTTACCCTATCGCCCGCAGGAAGCAGCCGACCGAGATTTCTCGGCCAATGTTGACTCTCTTTGTCAACATTCAGCTCAGTGTAAACGTGTGACAGGTCAAGCTTGGAGAAAACCTTTGACCCAGAGAGTGCTGCATACGAATCTTGTGACGTCGGTAACGGGTTCTGTTATGTATTTGTAAAGCATGCACTCCCATGTTCCGCCACCAGGGAGTGCATCCCAGCATCCCTTGGAAGCACTGTATATAAGCCGGCCCCTAAGGTCTGTTCCTCACTCTGGAGTGTCTTAATAAAGACTGAAGGCACTGTTACTTTAACCTCTCTTTGTGCAGTCTCATCTGTGTTAGGAACACAATAACTGGCGACGAATATACGAATCCAACGCAAAGATGCAGCAAACTGTGGGCAGCCTGGAGAAGTTCTCGGAGGATGAGGACTGGGAAGCCTATGTTGAATGGCGAGACCAGTACTTTGTAGCCAACAAGCTGGATGGAGAAGGAAGTGCTGCAAAAAGGAGAACGGTCCTCCTCACGGTCTGCGGGGCACTGACCTACAGCCTCATGAAGAATCTTCTGGCTCCGGTGAAACCCACAGATAAGTCATATGAGAAGCTGTGTACACTGATTTGGGAGCATCTGAACCCAAGGGAGAGCGTGCTGATGGCGAGGGATCAGTTCTACATGTGCCAGCGATCTGAAGGTCAGGAAGTGGCGAGCTACGTCGCCGAGCTAAGGCGACTTGCAGGACAATGTGAGTTTGATGGCTACCTGGAGCAGATGCTCAGAGATGTTTTTGTACTGGTCATTGGCCACGAGACCATTCTATGAAAACTTTTGACTGTAGAGACACCGACCCTCAGTAAGGCCATTGCGATAGCACAGGCATTTATGTCCACCAGTGATAACACCAAACAAATCTCTCAGCACACAAGTGCCAGCAATGTTCATAAATTAACTGGAACTGTGTTTGCGAGCAGAAATGTACAGGGCAGAAACCACGAGTCTGCAACTGCCAGCAGGCCTCAGGTGACCCAGATGACTCAGAGTCCGCAACAAAGGATGAATGCAAGGCAATTCACACCTTGTTGGCGTTGTGGAGACTTCCATTCAGCCTATTCATGCCGCTTCAAAGGGTATGTTTGCAAGAGCTGTGGAACAATAGGGCACCTCCAACGAGCTTGCAAACTAGCTGCAAGCTCTGCAAAACCTGCTAACCACCATGTGGCAGAGGAAGATCGGTCCATGGTGGATCAAAGCAATTTCGAGCCTCGGAGAGAGGAGGCAGATGCTGAAGTACATGGGGTGCACATGTTTTCGACGAAATGTCCACCTACCATGCTAAATGTAAAATTGAATGGCTTACCTGTAGCCATGGAACTGGACACTGGCGCTAGCCAATCCATCATGAGTAAAAAGGTGTTTGAGAGACTGTGGTGCAACAAGGCACTCAGACCAGCCCTGAGCTCCATCCACACAAAACTGATGACGTACACCAAAGATCTCATCACTGTCCTGGGCAGCGCCATGGTCAAGGTCACCTATGAGGGCATGGTGCATGAACTGTCACTCTGGATTGTCCCGGGTGCTGGTCCCACACTGCTTGGAAGGAGCTGGCTGGGTAAAATCTTCTGGAACTGGGATGACATCCGAGCGCTATCACATGTCGATGAGGCCTCATGTACCCAAGTTCTTGAAAAATTTCCTTCCCTTTTTGAGCCAGGCATTGGAAACTTTTCCAGGGCGAAGGTGCAGATCCACTCGGTCCCTGAGGCACAATCCGTTCACCACAAGGCGCGAGCGGTACCTCACATGATGAGGGAGAGAGTAGAAATCGAGCTGGACAAGCTGCAACGCGGGGGCATCATCTCCCCAGTGGAATTCAGCGAGTGGGCCAGCCCAATTGTTCCAGTACTCAAAAATGATGGCACGGTCAGGATTTGCGGCGATTATAAAGTAACTATTAATCGTTTCTCACTACAGGACCAATACCCACTACCTAAGGCAGATGACCTCTTTGCGACACTGGCAGGAGGCAATACGTTCAGCAAGCTCAACCTGACTTCAGCACACATGACGCAGGAGCTGGAGGAGTCTTCGAAGGGCCTCACCTGCATCAACACACACAAGGGACTGTTCATCTACAACAGATGCCCGTTTGGAATTCAGTCAGCTGCAGCGATCTTCCAGAGAAACATGGAGAGCCTACTCAAGTCGGTACCATGCACGGTGGTTTTTCAGGATGACATATTGGTCACGAGTCGGGACACCGTCGAGCACCTACAAAACCTGGAGGAGGTCCTCCAATGACTGGATCACGTAGGGCTGCGGCTGAAGAGGTCGAAATGCATCTTCATGGCAACAGAAGTGGAATTTTTGGGGAGAAAGATCGCGGCGGACGGCATTCGGCCCACAGACGCCAAGACAGAGGCTATCAGGATCGCGCCCAAGCCACAGAACGTCACGGAGCTGCGGTCGTTCCTGGGACTCCTCAACTATTTTGGTAACTTCCTATCGGGGTTAAGCACCCTCTTAGAGCCCCTACATGTGTTATTGCGGAAATGTGAGAACTGGGTATGTGGAAAAAACCAAGTAATTGCTTTTGCGAAAGCCAGAAACATTTTATGCTCCAACAAGTTGCTTGTATTGTATAACCCGTGTAAAAGACTTGTGCTAGCATGTGATGCATCGTTGTACGGAGTCAGGTGTGTATTACAACAAGCTACCATTGCAGGGAAGTTGCACCCTGTCGCCTATGCCTCCAGGAGCTTGTCTAAGGCCAAGAGGGCCGACAGCATGATTGAGAAAGAGGCATTAGCTTGTGTGTTCGGGGTAAAGAAAATGCATCAGTACCTGTTTGGCCTCAAATTTGATCTGGAAACTGATCACAACGTCGGAGGAGGAGCGGCAGTTCGAGCAGCGCGAGTCCGGGGTGCGTGGTGAGGCCTATAAAAGGCCCAACGTCGGAGGAGGAGCGTTAGTTCGAGCAGCCCGAGTCCGGGGTGCGTGGTGAGGCCGATAAAGGCTAAGCTTGTGCAGCTACAGCAGGGACAGAAGGCAAAAAAGAAGTTGAAAGAAATCAAAAGGTGACATCACAGCCACGGGGGTAAGTGATTGGCTGGTGATTGGTAAGTAGTTTTTCTTTTTCTTTTCTATTTCAGTCAGTAACCTTTAGCCTTGTTGTTGCCAAATTAAGTTAATCTAGGGGTAAAGTCATGGCAGGTGAGCTCGGACACGTGTTCTGCTCCTCCTGTATCATGTGGGAAATCAGGGAAGCCTCCAGTGTCGCTGACGACTACGTGTGCGGGAAGTGTATCCGCCTCCAGCTCCTGACGAAGAGCGTTGTGGAACTGGAGTTGCAGGTGGATTCACTCTGGACCTTGCACGATGCTGAGAATAATGTGAATAGCACATTTCGTGACTTGGTCTTACCGCAGGTACAGGGTGCACAGCCAGATTGGGAATGGCAGACCAACAGGAAGAGTAGTGCAAGGTAGGTAGTGCAGGGGTACCCTGCGGTCATCCCCCTGCAATACAGATACACCGCTTTGGGTACTGTTGAGGGGGATGACTCATCAGGGGAGAGCAGTAGCAGCCAGGTTCATGGCACCGTGGCTGGCTCTACTGCACAAGAGGGCAGAAAAAAGAGTGGGAGAGCAAGAGTGATAGGAGATTCGATTGTAAGGGGAATAAATAGGCGTTTCTGCGGCCGCAACCGAGACTCCAGGATGGTATGTTGCCTTCCTGGTGCAAGGGTCAAGGATGTCTTGGAGCAGGTGCAGGACATTCTGAAAAGGGAAGATGAACAGCCAGTTGTCGTGGTGCATATAGGTACCAACGATATAGGTAAAAAATGGGATGAGGTCCTATGAGACGAATTTAGGCAGCTAGGAGTTAAATTAAAAAGTAGGATCTCAAAAGTAGTAATCTCAGGATTGCTACCAGTGCCATATGCTAGTCAGAGTAGGAATCATAGGATAGCTCAGATGAATACGTGGCTTGAGCAGTGGTGCAGAAGGGAGGGATTCAAATTCCTGGGATGTTGGAACTGGTTCTGGGGGAGGTGGGACCAGTACCAACTGGACAGTCTGCACCTGGGCAGGACCGGAACCAATGTCCTAGGGGGAGTGTTTGCTCGTGCTGTTTGGGAGAAGTTAAACTAATATGGCAGGGGAATGGGCACCTATACAGGGAGACAGAGGGGAATAAAATGGAGGCAGAAACAAAAGATAAAAAGGAGAATAGTAGAAGTCGAAGGCAGAGAAATCCAAGGCAAAAAACAAAAAGGGCCACTTTACAGCAGAATTCTAAAGGGACAAAGTGTGTTAAAAAGACAAGCCTGAAGGCTCTGTGCCTCAATGCGAGGAGTATTCGGAATAAGGTGGACGAACTAACTGCGCAAATAGCAGTTAACGGGTATGATGTGATTGGCATCATGGAGACATGGCTCCAGGGTGACCAAGGCTAGAAACTCAACATCCAGAGGCATTCAGCATTTCGGAAGGATAGACAGAAAGGAAAAGGAGGTGGGGTCGCGTTGCTGGTTAAAGAAGAAATTAATGCAATTGTAAGGAAGGACATTAGCTTGGATGATGTGGAATCGGTATGGGTGGAGCTACGGAATCCCAAAGGGCAGAAAACGCCAGTGGAAGTTGTGTGCAGGACACCAAACAGTAGTAGTGATGTTGAGGACAGCAGCAAACAAGAAATAAGGGATGTGTGCAATAAAGAAACAGCAGTAATCATGGACGACTTTAATCTACATATTGATTGAGCTAACCTAACTGGTAGCAATGCGGTAGAGGAGGATTTCCAAGATTGTATTCGGGATGGTTTTCCAGATCAATATGTCGAGGAACCAACCAGAGAGCTGGTCATCCTAGACTGAGTGATGTGTAATGAGAAGGGACTAATTCGCAATCTTGTTGTGCGAAGCCCCTTGGGGAAGAGTGACCACAAGATGGTAGGATTCTTTATTAAGATGGAGAGTGACACAGTTAATTCAGAAACTAGCGTGCTGAACTTAAGTAAAGGTAACTTTGATGGTATGAGGCGCGAATTGGCTAAATTAGACTGGCAAATGATACTTAAAGGGTTGACTGTGGATAGGCAATGGCAAACCTTTAAAGATCACAGGGATGAACTTCAGCAATTGTACATCCCTGTCTGGAGTAAAAATAAAACGGGGAAGGTGGCTCAACCGTGGCTAACAAGGGAAATTAAGGATAGAGTTAAATCCAAGGAAGAGGCATACCAATTAACCAGAAAAAGTAGCAAGCCGGAAGACTGGGAGAAAGTTAGAATACAGCAGAGGAGGACAAAGGGTTTAATTAAGAAGGGGAAAACAGAGTGTGTGAGGAAGCTTGCCAGAAAAATAAAAATGACTCCAAAAGCTTCTATAGATGTGTGAAGAGAAAAAGATTAGTGAAGACAAATGTAGGTCCCTTGCAGTCGGATTCGGGTGAACAAGTACTTTTCGGGTGAACAACCAATGGAACAAGTACTTTAGTTCTGTCTTCACAAAGGAAGACACAAATAACCTTCACAATGTACTAGGGGTCCGAAGGTCTAGTGAGAAGGAGGAACTGAAGGATATCCTTATTAGGCGGGAAATTGTGTTAGGGAAATTGACGGATTGAAGGCCGATAAATCCCCAGGGCCTGATAGTCTGCATCCCAGAGTACTTAAGGAAGTGGCCCAAGAAATAATGGATGCATTGGTGATAATTTTCCAACAGTCTATCGACTCTGGATCAGTTCCTATGGACTGGAGGGTTGCTAATGTAACACCACTTTTTAAAAAAGGAGGGAGAGAGAAAATGGATAATTATAGACCAGTTAGCCTGACATCAGTAGTGGGGAAAATGTTGGAATCAATCATTAAAAACATAGAAACATAGAAAATAGTGCAGGAGTAGGCCATTTGGCCCTTCTAGCCTGCACTGCCATTCAATGAGTTCATGGCTGAACATGCAACTTCAGTACCCCATTCCTGCTTTCTTGCGATACCACTTGATCCCCCTAGTAGTAAGGACTACATCTAACTCCTTTTTGAATATATTTAGTGAATTGGCCTCAACAACTTTCTGTGGTAGAGAATTCCACAGGTTCACCACTCCAGGTGTGGCCTCACCAAGGCCCTGTACAACTGTAGCAACACCTCCCTGCCCCTGTACTCAAATCCCCTCGCTATGAAGGCCAACATGCCATTTGCTTTCTTAACCGCCTGCTGTACCTGCATGCCGACCTTCAATGACTGATGTACCATGACACCCAGGTTTCATTGCACCTCCCCTTTTCCTAATCTGTCACCATTCAGATAATAGTCTGTCTCTCTGTTTTTACCACCAAAGTGGACAACCTCACATTTATCGACATTATACTTCATCTGCCATGCATTTGCCCACTCACCTAACTTATCCAAGTCACTCTGCAGCCTCATAGCATCCTCCTCGCAGCTCACACTGCCACCTAACTTAGTGTCATCCGCAAATTTGGAGATACTACATTTAATCCCCTCGTCTAAATCATTAATATACAGTGTAAACAGCTGGGGCCCCAGCACAGAACCTTGCGGTACCCCACTACTCACCGCCTGCCATTCTGAACAGTACCCATTTACTCCTACTCTTTGCTTCCTGTCTAACAATCATTTTCAATCCATGTCAGCACACTACCCCCAATCCCATGTGCTTTAACTTTGCACATTAATCTCTTGTGTGGGACCTTGTCGAAAGCCTTCTGAAAGTCCAAATATACCACATCAAATGGTTCTCCCTTGTCCACTCTACTGGAAACATCCTCAAAAAATTCCAGAAGATTTGTCAAGCATGATTTCCCTTTCACAAATCCATGCTGACTTGGACCTATCATGTCACCTCTTTCCAAATGCGCTGCTATGACATCCTTAATAATTGATTCCATCATCTTACCCACTACTGAGGTCAGGCTGACCGGTCTATAATTCCCTGTTTTCTCTCTCCCTCCTTTTTTAAACAGTGGGGTTACATTGGCTACCCTCCACTCGATAGGAACTGATCCAGAGTCAATGGAATGTTGGAAAATGACTGTCAATGCATCCGCTATTTCCAAGGCCACCTCCTTAAGTTCTCTGGGATGCAGTCCATGAGGCCCTGGAGATTTATCGGCCTTCAATCCCATCAATTTCCCCAACACAATTTCCAGACTAAGAAAGATTTCCCTCAGTTCCTCCTCCTTACTAGACCCTCTGACCCCTTTTATATCCGCAAGTTTGTTTGTGTCCTCGTTAGTGAATACCGAACCAAAATACTTGTTCAATTGGTCTGCCATTTCTTTGTTCCCCGTTATGACTTCCCCTGATTCTGACTGCAGGGACCTACATTTGTCTTTACTAATCTTTTTCTATTTACATATCTATAGTAACTTTTGCAATCCATCTTAATGTTCCCTGCAAGCTTCTTCTCGTATGCCACTTCCTTGGCTTTAATACTATCCCTGATTTCCCTTGATAGCCATGGTTGACCCACCTTCACTTTTTTATTTTTATGCCAGACAGGAATGTACAATTGTTGTAATTCATCCATGCGGTCTCTAAATGTCTGCCATTGCCCATCCACAGTCAACCCCTTAAGTATCATTCGCCAATCTATCCTAGCCAATTCACGCCTCATACCTTCAAAGTTACCCTTCTTAAAGTTCTGGACCATGGTCTCTGAATTAACTGTTTCATTCTCCATCCTAATGCAGAATTCCACCATTTTATGGTCACTCTTCCACAAGGGGCCTCGTACAACGAGATTGCTAATTAATCCTCTCTCATTACACAACACCCAGTCTAAGATGGCCTCTCCACTATTAAGGATGAAATAGCACCACATTTGGAAAGCAGTGATAGGATTTGTCCAAGTCAGCATGGATTTATGAAGGGGAAATCATGCTTGACAAATCTTCTGGAATTTTTTGAGGATGTAACTAGTAGAGGAGACAGGGGAGAACCAGTGGATGTGGTGTATTTGGACTTTCAAAAGGCTTTTGACAAGGTCCCACACCAGAGATTGCTGTGCAAAATCAAAGCACATGATATTGTGGGTAATGTACTGACGTGGATAGAGAACTGGTTGGCAGACAGGAAGCAGAGAGTCGGGATAAACGGGTCCTTTTCAGAATGGCAGGCAGTGACTAGTGTAGTGCTGCAGGGCTCAGTGCTGGAACCCCAGCTCTTTACAATATATGTCAATGATTGGATGATGGAATTGAGTGTAATATCTCCAAGCTTGCAGATGACACTGAACTGGGTGCGGTATGATCTGTGATGAGGACGCTAAGAGGCTGCAGGGTGATTTGGACAGGTGAGGTGAGTGGGCAAATACATGGCAGATGCAGTATAATGTGGATAAATGTGAGGTTATCCACTTTGGGGACAAAAACACCAAGGCAGAATATTATCTGAATGGCGGCAGATTAGGAAAAGGGGAGGTGCAGCGAGACCTGGGTGTCATGATTCATCAGTCATTGAAGGTTGGCTTGCAGGTACAGCAGGTAGTGAAGAAGGCAAAATGGTATGTTGGTCTTCAGAGCAAGGGGATTTGAATATAGGAGCAGGGAGGTCTTACTGCAGTTGTACAGGGCCTTGATGAATCCCCACCTGGAATATTGTGTTCAGTTTTGGTCTCCTAATCTGAGGAAGGACATTCTTGCTATTGAGGGAGTGCAGCGAAGGTTCACCAGACTGAATCCTGGGATGGCAGGACTGACATATGAAGAGAGATTGGATCGACTGGGCCTGTATTCACTGGAGTTTAGAAGGATGAGAGGGGATCTCATAGAAACATATAAAATTCTGACGGGACTGGACAGGTTAGATGCAGGAAGAATGTTCCCGATGTTGGGGAAGTCCAGAACAAGGGAACATATTCTTAGGATAAGAAGTAAGCCATTTAGGACTGAGATAAGGAGGAACTTCTTCACTCAGAAAGTTGTCAACCGTTGGAATTCCCTACCGCAGTGTGTTGTTGATGCCAGTTCATTGGATATATTCAAGAGGGAGTTAGATATGGCCCTTGCTGCTAAAGGGATCAAGGAGAGAAAGCAGGAACGGGGTACTGAAAGAATGATCAGCCATGATCTTATTGAATGGTGGTTCAGGATCAAAGTGCCGGATGACCTACTCCTGCACCTATTTTCTATGTTTCTATGTTTCTATGTAAGCCCCTCATGTCCCTGTTCACTGAAAACAAGGGGATAAATACTAATGCCTCAGCCCGCATACAAAGGTGGGCACTCGCGCTATCAGCTTATATCTACACCATGCGCCACAGGCCAGGCACCGAGAACTGGGCGGATGCTCTCAGTCGGCTACCATTGCCCATCACGGGGGTGAAAGTGGCGCAGCCTGCAAACTTGTTGATGGTGGCACAACCCGCAGACTTGTTGATGGTCATGGAAGCGTTTGAAAATGATAAAACACCTGTCACAGCCCGCCAGATTAGGAATTGGACCAGCCAAGATCCTCTGCTGTCCTGAGTAAAAAACTGTGTGCTGCATGGGAGCTGGGCCAGCATCCCTGCTGAAATGCAAGAGTTAATCAAGCCGTTCCAGGACGAGCTGTCCATTCACGCAGACTGCCTGTTGTGGGGTAACCGTGTAGTGCTACCCAAAAAGGGCAGGGAGACATTCATCTCGAATCTCCACAGCATACACCCGGATATAGTAATGATGAAAGCGATAGCCAGATCCCACGTGTGGTGGCCCGGTATCGACTCTGACTTAGAGTCCTGTGTACGGCAATGCAGCGTGTGTGCTCAGTTGAGCAACGCACCCAGAGAGGCACCACTAAGTGTGTGGTCCTGGCCCTCCAGACCATGGTCGAGGATCCATGTCAACTATGCGGGCCCGTTTCTCAGTAAACATAGAAACATAGAAACATTGAAAATAGGTGCAGAAGTAGGCCATTCGGCCCTTCTAGCCTGCACCGCCATTCAATGAGTTCATGGCTGAACATGCAACTTCAGTACCCCATTCCTGCTTTCTCGCCATACCCCTTGATCCCCCGAGTAGTAAGGACTTTATCTAACTCCTTTTTGAATATATTTAATGAATTGGCCTCAACAACTTTCTGTGGTAGAGAATTCCACAGGTTCACCACTCTCTGGGTGAAAAAGTTTCTCCTCATCTCGGTCCTAAATGGCTTACCACTTATCCTTACACTGTGACCCCTGGTTCTGGACTTCCCCAACATTGGGAACATTCTTCCTGCATCTAACCTGTCTGAACTCATCAGAATTTTAAACGTTTCTATGAGGTCCCCTCTCATTCTTCTGAACTCCAGTGACTACAAGCCCAGTTGATCCAGTCTTTCTTGATAGATCAGTCCCGCCATCCCGGGAATCAGTCTGGCGAACGTTCGCTGCATTCCCTCAATAGCAAGAATGTCCTTCCTCAAGTTAGGAGACCAAAACTGTACACAAAGTTCCAGGTGTGGCCTCACCAAGGCCCTATACAACTGTAGCAACACCTCCCTGCCAATGTACTCAAATCCCCTCGCTATGAATTTGCTTTCTTAACCGCCTGCTGTACCTGCATGCCAACCTTCAATGACTGATGTACCATGACACCCAGGTCTCGTTGCACCTCCCCATTTCCTAATTTGTCACCATTCAGATAATAGTCTGTCTCTCTGTTTTTACCACCAAAGTGGATAACCTCACATTTATCGACATTATACTTCATCTGCCATGCATTTGCCCACTCACCTAACCTATCCAAGTCACTCTGCAGCCTCATAGCATCCTCTTCGCAGCTCACACTGCCACCCAACTTAGTGTCATCCGCAAATTTGGAGATAGTACATTTAATCCCCTCGTCTAAATCATTAATGTACAGTATAAACAGCTGGGGCCCCAGCACAGAACCTTGCGGTACCCCACTAGTCACTGCCTGCCATTCTGAAAAATACCCATTTACTCCTACTCTTTGCTTCCTGTCTGACAACCAGTTCTCAATCCATGACAGCACATTACCCCCAATCCCATGTGCTTTAACTTTGCACATTAATCTCTTGTGTGGAACCTTGTCGAAAGCCTTCTGAAAATCCAAATATACCACATCAAATGGTTCTCCCTTGTCCACTCTACTGGAAACATCCTCAAAAAATTCCAGAAGATTTGTCAAGCATGATTTCCCTTTCACAAATCCATGCTGACTTGGACCTATCATGTCACCTCTTTCCAAATGCGCAGCTATGACATCCTTCATAATTGATTCCATCATTTTACCCACTACTGAGGTCAGGCTGACCGGTCTATAATTCCCTGTTTTCTCTCTCCCTCCTTTTTTAAAAAGTGGGGTTACATTGGCTACCCTCCACTCGATAGGAACTGATCCAGAGTCAATGGAATGTTGGAAAATGATGTCAATGCATCCGCTATTTCCAAGGCCACCCCCTTAAGTACTCTGGGATGCAGTCCATCAGGCCCTGGGGATTTATCGGCCTTCAATCCCATCAATTTCCCCAACATAATTTCCTGACTAATAAAGATTTCCCTCAGTTCCTCCTCCTTACGAGACCCTCTGATCCCTTTTATATCCGGAAGATTGTTTGTGTCCTCCTTAGTGAATACCGAACCAAAGTACATGTTCAATTGGTCTGCCATTTCTTTGTTCCCCGTTATGACTTCCCCTAATTCTGACTGCAGGGGACCTACATTTGTCTTTACTAACCTTTTTCTCTTTACATATCTATAGAAACTTTTGCAATCCGTCTTAATGTTCCCTGCAAGCTTCTTGTCGTACTCCATTTTCCCTGCCCTAATCAAACCCTTTGTCCTCCTCTGCTGAGTTCCAAATTTCTCCCAGTCCCCGGGTTCGCTGCTATTTCTGGCCAATTTGTATGCCACTTCCTTGGCTTTAATACTATCCCTGATTTCCCTTGATAGCCATGGTTGACCCACCTTCTCTTGTTTAATTTTACGCCAGACAGGAATGTACAATTGTTGTAGTTCATCCATGTGGTCTCTAAATGTCTGCCATTGCCCATCCACAGTCAACCCCTTAAGTATCATTCGCCAATCTATCCTAGCCAATTCACGCCTCATACCTTCAAAGTTACCCTTCTTTAAGTTGTGGACCATGATCTATGAATTAACTGTTTCATTCTCCATCCTAATGCAGAATTCCACCATATTATGATCACTCTTCCCCAAGGGGCCTCGCACAACGAGATTGCAAATTAATCCTCTCTCATTACACAACACCCAGTCTAAGATGGCCTCCCCCCTAGTTGGTTCCTCGACATATTGGTCTAGAAATCCATCCCTTATGCACTCCAGGAAATCCTCCTCCACCATATTGCTTCCAGTTTGGTTAGCCCAATCTATGTGCATATTAAAGTCACCCATGATAACTGCTGCACCTTTATTGCATGCACCCCTAATTTCCTGTTTGATGCCCTCTCCAACATCACTACTACTGTTTGGAGGTCTGTACACAACTCCCACTAACGTTTTTTGCCCTTTGGTGTTCTGCAGCTCTACCCATATAGATTCCACATCATCCAAGCTAATGTCCTTCCTAACTATTGCGTTAATCTCCTCTTTAACCAGCAATGCTACCCCACCTCCTTTTCCTTTTATTCTCTCCTTCCTGAATGTTGAATACACTTGGATGTTGAGTTCCCAACCCTGATCATCTTGGAGCCACATCTCTGTAATCCCAATCACATCATATTTGTTAACATCTATTTGCACAGTTAATTTATCCACCTTATTACGGATACTCCTTGCATTAAGACACAAAGCCTTCAGGCTTGTTTTTTAACACCATTTGTCCTTTTAGAATTTTGCTGGTGGTGGTGGATGCGTTTTCAAAATGGATTGAATGTGAAATAATATCAGGAAGCATCGCCACTGCCACCATTGAAAGCCTGAGGGTCATGTTTGCCTGCATGACATACTGGTCAGTGACAACAGGCCATGTTTCACCAGTGCCGAATTCATGACCCGCAATGGGATCAAACATGTCACCTCGGCCCCGTTTAAACCAGCCTCCAATGCGCAGGCGGAGAGGGCAGTACAAACAATCAAACAGAGCCTTAAACGAGTCACAGAAGACTCACTCCAAACCCCCCCTGTCCCGAGTACTGCTCAGCTACCGCACGAGACCCCACTTGCTCACAGGGGTGCCCCCGACTGAGCTACTCATGAAAAGGATGCTTAAAACCAGACTCTCGCTGGTTCACCCCAACCTGCATGATCAGGTAGAGAGCAGGCGGCAGCAACAAAATGTAAACGATGATCACTGTGTCACGGGAAATTGATCTGAATGACCCTGTGTATGTGCTAAGCTATGGATATGGTCCCAAGTGGATCTCGGGCACAGTGATAGCTAAAGAAGGGAGTAGGATGTTTGTAGTCAAACTAGACAATGGACAAATTTGCAGAAAGCACCTGGACCAAACGAGGCTGCGGTTCACAGACTGCCCTGAACAACCCACAGCAGACAACACCTTTTTCAAGCCCACAACACACACCCAAAGGATCAACGACACCACCCCGGACCAGGAAATTGAACCCATCACGCCCAACAGCCCAGCAAGGCCAGTCTCACCCAGCTGCCCTGCAGGGCTAACAACACGCCAGCCCAGCGAGGGCACAGCCAACACACCAGAACAGACATTTGTACCGAGGTGGTCCACCAGGGAAAGAAAGGCTCCCGACCGCCTGACCTTGTAAATAGTTTTCACTTTGACTTTGGTGGGGAGTGATGTTGTGTATCTGTAAAGCATGCACTCCCATGTTCTGCCACCAGGGAGCGCATCCCCTGAAGCCCCAAGGGATCCCAGCATCTCCTGGGAGCACTGTATACAGCCCCTAAGGCCTGTTCCTCACTCTGGAGTGTCTTAATAAAGACTGAGGTCACTGTTACTTTAACCTCCCTGTGTGCAGTCTCATCTGTGTTATGAACACAATAGGTTCTGCTCATCGTTAACTGCTTGGTTGACAGTCACTTTGTCGTCACCACACCAGAGTACAGTTTTGCCTGCTTTGGGCATTTCCACAATCGGGTTAACCCATTCACCTCTGTCAGTTTTTATTTGCACTCCGTTCTCTCTGAGCTCCGCCAGCTCGTCCTCCACCTGACCTTTCAACACATAGGAGACTGGCCTTGCCTTACAATAGACAGGCTTCATGTTGGACTTGATGCGAATATACGCGTCATACCCAGTGATGCCCTCATACTGTCAGTGAACATGCTCTCGTACTTGTTCAGCATTGTGTCGAGTCGCTTCTTTGACGCATCTACACTGAAGATGTTTTTCCAGTCTAGTTTTCACTTTCTCAACCAGTCTTTGTCCATCAGAGTTGGCCTGTTGTAGTTCGCTACAATAAGCAGCTTTCCTGACTTCCCATTGTGTTGAACTGTACATTCTATTTGTCCACATGTCTCTCGGATTTCTCTGGAGTAGCTTTTTAACTCTACAGTTCTCTTTGTAAGCGGTATTTAATTAAACTTACTCATGATAGAGCAGTCCGCCATGTCGATACACATGTCAATATATTGTTCGTTGATCAAAAGTTATGTCTGGAAGTTTTTCTCATGACTGTTGGCATTGCCACTAGTGGAATAGATACTGAAGCAATGAGAGTCTGGGCCTTACACTAAACACCCATAAATCAAAGATCATCTCCCAACCTGCCCCCGCCACACAATACTGCACCCCGATTATCAAGATCCATGACGAGGCCTTGGACATGGACCATTTTCCATACCTCAGGAGCCTACTGTCAACAAGGGCCGATGCCGATGATGAAGTCCAATACCACCTTCAGTGTGTCAGTACAGCCTTCGGTCACCTGAGGAAGAAGGTGTTTAACATGGTGGATGCCGGGCAATTAAAGCAGCATGGCCTGGATGGTGTTGAGCTGGTTGAGTGTTGGTGCAGCTGCACTTGGTAAACTCCAAGGACAGGAGATCATGTAGGGGAGGGGCGAGGCCATGGAGGGATTTGAAAACAAGGATGAGAATTTTAAAATAGAGGCATTGATCAACCGGGAGTCAATGTAGGTCAGTGAGCACAGCTGTGATGGGTGAACGGGTTTGGTGTGAGTTAGTATATGGGCAGCAGAGTTTTGGATGACCTCAGGTTAATGGAGGGTGGAGGATTGGAGGCCAGCCAGGTGTGCATTGAAATAGTCAGGTCCAGAGGTAACAAGGGCCTGGGTGAGGGTTTCAGCAGCGGATGAGGTGAGGCAGGGATGTAGTTGGGCGATGTTACCGAGATGGAAGTAGTTGGTCTGAGTGATGGTGTGGATCTGTGGTTAGAAGCTCCTCGGGGTAAAATACAACACCAAGTTTGCGAACAGTGTGGTTGAGACTCAGGCAGGTGCCAGGGAGAGGGATGGAGTCGGTGGCTGGGGATCACAATTTGTGATGGGGACAGAACACAATGCCTTCGGTCTTCCCATTATTTAGTTGCAGGAAATTTCTGCTCATCCAGTACTGGATGTCGGACAAGCAGCGTGACAATTTGGAGACCGTGGAGGGATGGAGAGTGCCTTGGAATGTTTTACTATGTTAAAGGCTCTGTATAAAGTGGTAGTTGTTAAGGCTCAGGGGCTTCTTGCCCACCCAACAAATGTAACATAGTGCAGGAAGTGGTTTAATGGCCTCACGGGATTGGCCACAGTACGTGAAGTCACATGTACCCATGCACACCCTGAGAGAATGCTGGAAGCCTGACTCATCTCCATACCATCCACGCCCTCACTGTCGAGAGATGGATGTGACCATAATATTCACAAAGGAACCTGATGCTAAACACACACGCACTCCTTTCCCACCATTCCAGTGTGTGTTATCCCAGAGCCTGATACACGGCTGGTGGGATTTGATTCAATAGAGAACAGATTGTTGCATAGCCTGTACCTGAAAGCATCCTCCCTGTGCAATGTCTGCACACTCCTGGCTGTAATTCAATCTTGTGTTAATCAGGGGCCTTCCTCATATTGCAGAGGGAAAGTTCCCACAAGCAGTGGGTCAAACACATGTTGTCAGAGAGGAAGTGCACCCATCCCCCCACACGCACGAGGAGGAAGCTCCTCAATTACTCGGGAACACACCGGGGAGGCGGTGGGAGATGGGGACGTCGGAGGTGAGCTGCTGAGAACACATGGTAATAGAAGGGATCGGTCTCAGTCCAGTCAGCTGGTACAGTCTCCTGACATGCACCTCAATTGTAAGCTCTTCTGATGTTGCTCACTGGTTTCCTCAAAGTCACATAAGAGTGGCCACCCTCCTAAACCCTTCCCTTTGTAATCCTCGCAGGTGATGCATAGCCTGATGCCTGGTCTGAAGAGCAGGCTGGCAGCTCCAGAGTGAAGAGCCACTCACCTGACTCACCAACTCTGTCCTGGTACCTTCCTCATTGAAGCAGCAGCCCCGATACATCACTCAGGTCACAGGGTGTAAGAGCTGGTGAGGCACCGAGCACCAGTGAGCAGGAGGGGCTGGGAGGGGAGGAGGGGCAGACAGCACTGCCTCAGTCAGGGGGAGAAATGACTGCCTTGGGCTGAGGAGCCTGATTGCAGGGTCCCAGTGCCTAAGGGATCAATGATCCTGGAGTATTGAACACATGTGCTGCTCGGTCTGTTTCGGTGAATGTGCGAGGGTCTCACGCTCCAGGCTTGCAGCTTGGTCGCACTCTGGTGCTTTTATCCATGAAGCGAGTGAAGATGTGAGTGAGCCAAAGACTTTCCATTGTAAGATCCAACTGTGATGTGTGTCCAATGGGTAAACAGGGTCAGCAATGAACGAGCTGTATCATGTGCAGACTTCACATGGTTCAGCAGGAAATGAGTAACAGGAAATTACTGAGTACACTGGGACCCATTCAAATCCTCAGGCTGGCTTTGAAATGGACACTGACAGTGAGACGCTGCTTTTCCAATGTGAAAACACACAGGATATTACAGAGTGTGGGAGAAATTGAATAGGATCTGGGTTTGTATCCGGGACATATCGTGAAGCTTAATTTGGTTCTCAAGGTAATTATACCAATTAATTTAATTTAACCTGCACAGCCACAGCCTGAGCAGCAGGAGTCAGTCCAGCACGGGTAGGATTACCACCAACACTGAGCTACCGGACAGACATCATGAACTGGACAGGACACAATTCAGTGTGATGCTAATGGCAACTTTATTTCATTGGTTCTCCCATTTAAGGAAACTCCAATGTTCAAAACATTCACTGAAAACATAGCAAGAAATGAACATTCAGAATTACAGTCACACATATTACATTATACTGCAATTGTCTCCACACTATTAGATTATACTGCAATTGTCTCTATACTATTAGATTATGCTGCAATTGTCTGTATACTATTAGATTATACTGCAATTGTCTCTATACTATTAGATTATACTGCAATTGTCTCTATACTTTTAGATTATACTGCAATTGTCTCTATACTATTAGATTATGCTGCAATTGCCTCTATACTTTTAGATTATACTGCAATTGTCTCTATACTATTAGATTATGCTGCAATTGTCGCGATACTATTAGATTATACTGCAATTGTCTCTATACTATTAGATTATGCTACAATTGTCTATATTATTACAGAGTGTGATGTACAGGGGTTGAACTTCAAAGGCTTTCTCTTGCTAGTTCAGCGGAGGTTCTGTGAAAATTCCGGAAAATATCCACTATGTTGATGTCGGTTTTCTGGAGTTTCCACTGGTCTTCGGGATGTCCTGAGGATGTGGAAGATGACACCCCCACACTACTTTCTGTTTGATTCTTGAACTTTTAATGATGTACAGGAGCGTGATGTGCTGATGTTTTAGTGCAGTCCATTTAATCAGTCCCAAATGCAACCTTCACCACTCTCTGCACATTCTCCACAAGCTCATTCAGTGCATCATTCAGCAGCTTGTAGGTCATTGTAAATGATGATCCTGCTCCAAAGATGGATCCAACGACTGGTACAAAGTCGAGGCCGATCTCAATGGCTGAAATGGCAACAAAGGTGAAACCTGTCAACATTCTGATCACAAATTGCTCATTTATTTCACCCAGCAGAGGAGTTTTCACCACTGCTTTCAGATCTCTCACAGATTTCCCTGTCACATTGGCCAGTCTTTGAAGAGAGGCATCATCCAGACCCAGATATTGACGGAACTGTATTATTGCTTTAACCAGTATCCCAATGTCACAAGAAAAGGACACACCAGGAATGGGCACTGCTCCCACTGCTCCTGAAAGTGTTGCCAACATCCAGACTCGTTGCTTTAGCACTTTTCTTTTATTCTCTACCATCTCCAACGTTGTACTTGGAAGTGACAGCAAGAAAACATGCTTCTTTATATCGTCAAGATCATTTGCGAGGGTTTTGTTTAAGGCTGAGAAATCAAACTTATTCACCCTGCAGCTTGATATCAGGAAAACAGTGGGTGATGGAAACCTGAACTCTTTCAACTTATCAACACAATAACTCCTGATCTTTTTCAGTTCTTCATCTATGCTAAACTTTACACCATCCATTTCAAGAGCACGGAGATCATTGTCAATTTTAGATCGAACAAAGTAGACTTTCTTCCCCAGTCGCTTAATCTCTTCGCCAAGTTTTGCATCATATTCCAAGACTCGACAGCCTAAGATAATGATGAAGAAACCGTATCTTTTAAAGTTCATTTTGCTCAGGTATGTAGCCGTCGAGCATTTTATAGTTCCAATTCCTGGCAGGTCCCAGAAGCAAACATTGGGCAGGATGGGATTTGGGTATGGGGCTGGCTTCATTGTGGTTTCTGTGTTACCAACTTCAGCTGCTCCCTTATCATTTCTCCGAAGCCCTCTCACAGCATTGATGAAGCTGGATTTCCCTGTGCCTGATTCTCCCGTCACGGCAATGTCAAGCTTTACATTGTTGAGGTCTTCCAACTTCTTCTGTATCGAGACAGAGCCGTCTCCAGCCCGCCTGTTTGATAAGTGGACTTGAATTGATTCAGATCTTGCTGACTGAAGAATGTAGATTTCGAAGACTCAGCCATCAGATCTCTGTGAAAAAAATATTATTTTACATGTGTAGAATTTATCCAAACTGTGAAAGGTTGAAGGAAAACTACAATGGGAACATGTTGATTTAAAGCAGAAATCAGTGGGGCTGGAACAATTCACTCACAGCTACTGAAAGATGCACTGAGCTATAAAAGAAATGGCCTTGTCACCCTGTAACATCACTGATCCCTCTATCCCAATCCTTCATTTCTACTCTCTGTGCTCCTGGGGCATGTACTATACAGGTACTCCTGACATTTGAATAGCTTGTGTTCATTTTGGAGCTTGTTATATTAAAATAGAATGTGAAGTTAACGTTTGTTCTTCATGAAGATTAATGTCAAACAGGACAGTGCAGGTATTTAGTGCTGACTCAGTCAATCAGGTGACTATTATTAGCACTCTCATGGAGGGGCAAAGAGCACTGACATGTTGGCATGTTGTCCACATGCCTGACACGAGACTCCCAAAGCAAGCACCCGGAACTCCTGCACGGCAAGCGAGCTCCCGGTGGACAGAGGAAACCTTTCAAGGATACCCTCAAAGCCTCCTTGATAAAATGCAACATCCCCACCGACACCTGGGAATCCCTGGCCAAAGACCGCCCTAAGTGGAGGAAGAGCATCCAGGAGGGTGTTGAGCACCTCGAGTCTGGTCGCTGAGAGCATGCAGAAAGCAAGCGCAGGCAGCAGAAGGAGCGTGCGGCAAACCAGACTCCCCACTCACCCTTTCCTTCAACCACTGTCTGTCCCACCTGTGACAGGGACTGTGGTTCTCATATTGGACTGTACAGTCACCTGAGAACTCACTTTTAGAGTGGAAGCAAGTCTTCCTCGATTTCGAGGGACTGCCTATGATGATGATGATGATGATGATGTGTTGGCATGTTGTGGGATTGGGAACTGGATTGAAGGATCAGTCCTTTATTTGTTGGTGGGCGAGAAGGAGTTAGGCAGTGGTGACAAAGGTAGACTGCAGGGGCAGGAGTAGGCCCCACCTGAAGTATACAGTGACTTCCATTAGTGGCAGTGCTCCGATAGAAGTGGGACTGAAAGAAAAGTGAATTTTAATCTTGTTTCCTTTTACAGTGAAGTATATTCTTTCAAGTTTAGATGGAAGGTGGTCAATATATGAATTGATTTTCACAAAAACTATAAACAACACGCAATTCATCAGCTTGTCTCAATAATCAATGAGCACCTGACACCCACTGTGTGTGGATCTTTGATCTGAGTGTGAACAATGAGAGGTGAAGGAGGGCGATACAGAAACCAGCAGGGTGGCAGCACTTTGAAACCAGAAGTAGTGGAGCAGAGGCTGCTCAGTGTGATGGGTGCAATGCCGAACTGTTCTTTAAGCCAAGCAAGGTGACTCACGGAATATGGGAAAGCATAGCATGTTCATTATTTTATATTATTGCATGGAGAGGAGCTGTACGGATCGAAATAAAAATATAATTACATCGATTCTATAGCTGTTGCTCTATAGATTGAGAAATAAAGCAGCTTAATAATTCATACCCAGCCTCATCTCACCAGGCGTTTGCTGGCACCAAATAGTAACTATTACAAGTGTGGAGTCTCATTCCTTCAGGTTTTCAATTTTTTGGAGAGATTTAAAAAATGTCAAATCTTAAATTTAAAAAATAAATCCTTACATTTCTGATCTGACTCTCTCTTTTAATCCAATTTTTCTCTATTTCTCTTACTGTACCTGCTTTGACATTGAATTCATGGCATTTAATTCACCCTCATTCCCAGTCCTTCCTCTGCTTATTTCCCAATCCCAAATCTCATTGGTTATGGAGATACCAGCAACAACAATAACTTGCATTTATATATCGCCTTTAGCTACATAAGGAGCTATTAGGACAAGTGACCAAAAGCTTGGTCAAAGGGGTAGGTTTTATGGAGAATTTTACAGGAGGAGGAAGAGGTAGAGGCGGAGATGTTCAGGGAGGCAATTCCAGAGCCTAGGGACAAAGCAGCTGAAGGCACGGCCACCGATGGTGGGGTGTGAAGGCTTTTGGGTGGAAAATCTGTGTTCAAGACTGAAAAAAACAGCCAATCGGGGGATGTGCAGTCAGTCAGGCAGACAGCATGCTTTATGACATCAGAATTGGTCAATCAGCAAAAGGATGAAGTTATCTCTGTGCAGGCAGGAATTGGACACCGGGCTAATCACGAGGAAGAAGCATGCAAGACAGTCTATGAATGAGGAACAAAGCATCTCAAGGAGGAACCAAGGGAGATGTTGATGAGGCCAGTCGAGACTTGGAGCCTAAACCCAACTCAAACTGATCACTCGAGTAGGATTGTATATCAGCTAAATTTGGTACATGCTTATTGTGGGGCAAGGAATTTAACTCTGGAGATTTTGATAATTTTAAAACTGTACTCAGCAGTGTTAAGGTAGCGAACTTATAGGGCTAGATTTTCCACGTTTTTTTTGCATGCTTCACACCCACTTAATGTCCATTTTACAGCTGAAATTACATATAATGCCCATATATCGCCCATTTAGCCACAAAATGGAAACTGACGGGCATTTTTCGGAAACTTATAGCCGAGAGTTACTTTCCCCATGTGCATAACGCCGGAAAAATATATTACCGCCCGCCCACTTTTTTTGGGCGCAATCATCAGAATGGGCGAAATCAACGCCCATAATATCGCCCAGCGTTAGTTTCTGCACGTAATTATCGCCAACATTCAGTAATACCGGCCGCCCACTTTTTTTTGTCGTAAAGGTCACATTTGCTGAAACTAACACCCAGGAGATCGCCCAGCGTCACTTTCACCACCTCACCCGCACATCGCCCACAATATTGCTCACCCAAAAAACCGCTCAGAAAAAGTGGAACTGTTCTGAACTAAAGCCAGCAGTGTGGGCGCCATTTTTAAAATCGCAGGTCTCTTCATTCAAAGGCTGCTTCAACTTCGGTGGAGTTTGGATTGACTCTGGAGTTCTTCTCAGGTGAAGTGACCATCTCAACAGACATATTTTCAGACTCTGGACTATCGGGGGTTTGTTCTAGGTGTATTTTAGTGAGGATATCATTGCTTCTGATCAATCGCTATTATACCTTCATTGCAATGGGGCCAGCCATTTCTCAGCCTACATCGATTAATACGCAGATGCTGCAGAGTGCAGATGGCTCAATGTGTGATGCGCATCATTATGTGCCCAATTTAAGATATGCAAGAATGAGGAGGAGGGCCAGACCATACACACCCCGCACGTACAGGAAAAGAGGTCGTGCCTTGACGGGTTCGAGCACACCTGCCTTCGGAGACTGTGCTTACACAAGATGGTGATCAATGAAATATGTGAGCTCATCAGGCCAGATATGCAGCCTGTCATCAGGACATCAGTGCCGGTCGAGGTCAAGGTCACCGCGTCACTGTCTTTCTATGTGTCCGGTTCCTTTCGGGCCGCCGTGGTCGGGATTTCCCCTCTGTCTCACCATGCCACCCATTGCTGCATTGGATAGATCACGGAGGCCCTGTACGCGCAAAAGGTGGACTTTATCAGCTTCCCCATGACCACGGAGCCTCAGACTGGCAAGGCTGGAGCATTCTACCATATTGCTAAGTTCCCTAGGGTGCAGGGAGCAATGCAGTGCACTCACATCGCCATGCGGGCACCTTTTCAGGACCCAGAGCTTTTTCGTAACAGAAAAGGAATTCACTCCTTGAAGATCCAACTAGTTGTCGACCACAACCAGATCAGAATGGCAGTGAGTGCCAAATGTCTGGGCAGCTTCGATGAGGCTCACATCTTGCGTGAGAGCGCTGTCTGACATGTTTGAGTCAGCCACAAGGACAATGCTGCATGCTTGGTGATAACCGATATGGCCTAACCACATGACTGATGACCCCCCTGCATGACACCCAAACCGAGGCCGAGAAGCGATACAACCAGAGCCACAGAGACACACGCAAAGTGGTCCACAAAACAGTAACGGTGCTTAAGCAGCGCTTCAGATGTCTGGACCACTCAGGAGGGGAGCAACAATACAACCCTGAGCATGGTCGTGTGCTTGAATTGCCAGAAGGGACTGATGCTCCACCTCAGGAAAGAGAGGAAGAGGATGACGAGGGGCTGGACGCTGACCTAGGGCCAGATAATCAGGCTGGCTATGCAATCATGCTCACGACCCCCTCCAAACCGCAGGAAAGGGTTCGTGGTGGCTACAGAGCTGCAAGACTCTTGCATGAGGAGCTGATATCTGAACGATTTGCCTGAAAGAACGTTGCTATGAGTGACAACACTGACACACTGCTGTGTGTGTGCAGCTCAGACATCAATGGTGCCCATCAACTTGGTGCCAGTTAAAGTTTACGTTGATTAAAGTTAAGTTTTATTCAACATTTAACCCAGATGGAGATATAACACAGCCATCACCTGTGGACATGTACCTCACTTTCTTTCCCTCCTCACCTTCTGCCCACCTCCATCCCTTCCCCTCCTTGCTCCACGGCGCCTGGCCAAGGAGCTCCTCAGGCGCTGCCTCATTGGGGCGGGAGGGGAGGTGAAGGCAGAGGCAATGGTTGCACGGGTACAGGAGCGGGCGTTAGCGAGGGGGCACATTCTCTGATGCAGAAGCACGATCTTGGTCCTGCCTCTCATCTGTCATTCACAGTGGTGGTGCGGAACCTAGGGGAGGAGTGCCGAGCTCCGGGACCCACTGGGAGGCCTGTGCCACGAGTGTTCTTGGCTATCGCCTCCAGGGCCTCCGCCATCCGCGGCATGTACTCGGACATGGTGGCCAGCTGTCAGGATATGCCCCCCAATGCTTCGAGGAGCTGGTCACCAATGTCTACAGTCCTCCTGGACAACTGTACCATCTCTCCACTCTCATGTCGCGCACGTGGAACAGATCTGCCACATCCACGAAACCTCCATGGGGTTTGCGCCATCCTGGGGACAAATGGGGTGACCTGTGGCGAGGTGCTTGGGGTTGGTACCTTCAGAGTGGAGGAGGGAATGATCGGAAGAGCACTGGATGACCTTGGGGTGGAATGGCTTCTGGAGCGTGGCGATGCCGGTTCCTCGAAGTCCGCACTCTCATCCGTAGAGAATAGACCCAGTGGATTGACGGGCGAGAATCAGAGCTCCTCAGCAGATGTCCGATCGTCCGCAGAGTCTGGACTCACGCCCCCACCTTCTAGCCTCTGTGGTCTTGCCTGGGGCTGCGCTGCTGACTGAGCTGCAAGACACAAATGAGGTCATTAGAGGAGAAGGATCACAAGGTGATTCCAGCGCTACACACAGCATATGCACGACAAAAGAACCATCGCTATCAAGATAATCACAGACATCACATTTCATGACCATCAACACATGTTGCATTGCAATGATTTTCATAAGGCCAGCATTATTTCTAGGACAATTTTAGAAATCATCTATCATATATGATTGTTCGGATATGAGTGGGTGTGGCATCTATTGACTTTACATCACCCAATGGTGTAAACTTTACTCACGTCACTTCAGTTCAGGGTCTGCAGATGCTTCCGAGGCTGTCCAGGGGTGCTTCCTCATGAGTGCAAGCACTCGCTCCTCCATCTCAGTGATGTCGCTGGGGACTGGTGGACCCCACCCGTTCACCTCTGCATGGACCTCATCGTCAATAGCTTCTTCTGTAAGGACGACATGGCATGAGATCATTACGTGGTATCATTGCTAGGTACTGTCACAGACACTGATACAACTCATAACCGATAGATGTAATCATGATTATTATGATAATTATTATTCTTTACCTCAAGACGTACAACGTGACCACAGGCTTTGAGTAAAACATTCCCGGTAAAAGTGAAAGACCTCACATCTGATGATTGTCACTCATGACTGTTACAAATGAAATTATATAAATACATAAGTAAATGTAATACTTACTCTTGCGGATCCCACAAGGTCGTTCCATCGATTGTGACCTTTGGTTGCCCTCATGCACCTCGTTGGTCGAAGACGAGACCACCTCTGCTATCTCGGCCCATATCTTCTGATATGCCTTTGGGGTGGGCTTCCCACGCCCTCCCTGTGTCAAATCACCCCAGCGTAACTTGACTTCCTGGAGGAGGGAGGCATTTGCTTCGTCCTAGAACCTTCTCACTCTTTTGTGCGTTCTAATATGCTCCTCTCCCAGCTCACTGCTCTTGCCAGCGTCAGTCTCCACGTGTACTGTGTCGCCTCCTCCTCTCCCTCCATTATAGGCCAAATTCGGGCAAATATGTGGCTGGTAACAGCTAATTTTTGTTTCCCTATTTGCTCTAAAGCTCTAAACTCTTCCTCCTTCATGCCAAAGCAGCCACACCACACCTACACATGCCTTCAGTCCCTCTCAGCTCTCTCTCTCTCTCTCCTCTTCTGCACATGTCATGATGACCCTTGACCTCCTGAATCGCGGGAATCGAGCGTTGCCATGCCGTTGCTAAGGACAGCGGCACTTTACGGCAGAAGATCAGAGAGATTTAACGCTACTGCCCATTTCATATCGCTCAAGGTAACGCCCAATTTCCAAAAATGGGGACAAGGGGCTTTGAGAATGGGCGAGAAGCCAACGATCTGAAAACCCATTTTTAGCGCCCATGCCGGAAATAACGCCCATTTTTGGGCAATCTGCACAAAAGTATAAAATCTAGCCCATTGTCTTTCGATATTTTTAATAAAGTCCATTGTATTGTGTTGTGTTCATGCTCTGTTTGTTTGTTACTGAACACTTGGCAGGCATTAGGAACCTGCGGGAACTATTCACAGTTGCTGGAATTAAGTTTCATTTCTCCTGGCTCAGTTTGTCTGTTATTTACATATACAACATATTTGAAAATTCCAATCTTTGTTTGTGTCTTAGTGTTCTTATAGGTCTTGATGTCTGAAACCCACAGGAAAAAGTGCTGCAGGTGATTAACATGGGAACTGCTAAAGAGACCAGAATTGGTGAGTCTCTCTCACCACATTGCTATTCACTATCACTATACTGAGGGATTGGTCCTCTGATCTCCACTTTACCTACCATCTACTACATCAGCATGGGTGCTGGTTATACTGTCTCACCTTGGTCCTCAGAATCCGACCAATACGATCCCCACCAGCCACAACACCAGCCTTCTGCTCAAGGACCTGATGCTCCACAGGAGAGTGGGGGAGTGGGGTGCGGGGCAGTGGGGGGGAAGGAACCACAGGGTTGCACCGTGCTACAGGCGATTCCCCCAACACAGGATACACAGGCAGAGGATAAGCTTCCTGGACATGACTGAGTAGCAGGAGGCTCAGGCTATCATGCCAGGATGTCGCAGGCATTTGTAACTTACTGGAACAAGACATGCTGCCCAGAGGTGGACACTCATTGCCAGTAACTGTCAAAGTCACCAGCGCCCTCAACTTCTTCTCCTCAGGCTCCTTCCAGGGATCTGCAGCAGACATTTCCAGGATCTTGCTGTTGGCCGCCCAAAGCTGCATCACCCAGGTCACTGATACCCTCTTTCACAAGGCAGCCAGTTATATACACTGTGCCACTGATGGAGCCAGTGTTACTGAGCGGGCGCTCGGCTTTACAGCTCTGGCTGGATTCCCAGAGGTGCAGGGCATCATCGACTGCACACATGTGGCCATCAGGGCACCCCATCATCACCCAGGAATATCTGTGAACCACAAAGGCTTCCACTCCCTCAATGTGCAGCTTGTCTGCAACCATAAAACAATCATTATGCATGTGTGGATCAGATTCCCTGGCAGCTGACATGACACTTGCATGCTGGGCCAGTCCACCTTCCATTAGTTCTTCACACCTCCAAACACACTTACCAGCTGGCTGCTTGGAGACAAGGGCTATCCACTGAAGACGTGGCACATGACACCCCTGGGGAGGGTTATAATGAAAGCCACATGTCCACCAGATGTGCCATAGAGCAAGCAATAGCCACACTGAAGATGCGCTTCAGATGCCTCGATAGATCTGGAGGAGTCCTTCAGTACACACCAGCCCAGCCAGGATCTCCAGAATCATCGTCGTCTGCTGGGCACTGCACAACATAGCGCAGCAGCGAGGATTGGAACTGCAGGAGGAGCATGGCACACAGCACATAGCCTCTTAGGTTCCTCCCCCTCGTCTTCCGTCTCCTCGTCCTAAGGTGCTGATGGCACCAGCAGCGACGCATATTGGTGCCCGAGAGGCCGGGGTTGGCCTCATCATGGCCAGATTTACTGAACTTGGCCCAATGCAGTCACATCGCTGCCACATGCTGTACTAAGTACCCCACCCCACAACCCCCCCGCCCCCCCCACACAACACCATAAAGCATCCCGATAATGACCAAGACATTCCTCTCAACCAAAGCCCCAGTGTTCAAAGTTAAGGAATGTCTCACCATTCATTCTAAGTGACAAGGCCACTTCCACGGTTTGAGGCAAAAGTGGACAATACCTGAAAGTGGTACACTGAAAAGCATTCACGTGTATCTTCAAAATAACTGAAACTTAACAAACATATTTTGATAGAGCCATTCGCATACCCTTGTGCATCTACCTTTGCAACATTTTTCTTTTCCAAGTGCTTCTACATGGTACAACCCCTGTGGCTTCAGCAGAGGTAGAGGCAGGCTGCTCACTTTCCGACTGCGACGGATTCGACCTCTTGGTGGACGTCCTCTGTGTTTGGAGCCTGTGACAGCCCCGCCAATGACTGCTCCTCCTGCAACTGTGCAGAGGCAGATTTGGCCATCCGGATCGGAGGAAGCATGTGGGGCTCGGACTGAGGGGGTGGCAATGGGGGAGAAGTGGGAACACTTTGAGAGGAGCCTCAATTTCCATGACCTCTTTCACGATCATCCCTCTCATGGACCACCCACACTTCCCTGCTAGCAAGGAGCTGGAGATCACCTTGCTGCACAGCAGTGGGGAGATGAAGACCCAAGTCTACGTTTACATCCCTCCTGGAGAAGAGGTCTAAGAGCTCCTGCCATCTGTTGTCCACAGCTACCATGTGCTCATGTGAGTGGTGCATTTGCTGCTCCATGCAGGTGGCCATCCTTTCCATGGAACAGCACATGGTCACCATCGCCTGTGAGATGCTGGTGCTCACGTTGGAGATGGACTCCTCCATTCTCTGAACATTTGCAGACATCATGGCTGAAAAATATGGCAGAGCCTCATGCATTTGTTGCTGCCCCTCCAAGATCACCCTCTTTCTCCCTATTTTCCTGGGCTCTTTTCTCCTGCAAGGATGGAGACGAGAAGTTTGAGTGCGAGTGATGGAATGAGTGTAAGGACCTGACGGGTTACATCTTTAGAGGGTGACTATGAGGGAGTGGGGTGCCAATGGCCTCCTTCTGGTGTTACTTGGTATGATTAGGTTAGGATGAGGATGAGTGGTGGTGATTCAGATGGGGAAGTGAGTATATACATAGAGAGAGGGGGATGGGTGGACTTGGAAGGTATGTGGTGTGAGGACTGAGGTGCAGGTGTAGGCTTGGGAAGGCAGAGTGATGGAGATGTGGTCACAGGCACATCAGGATAAATCATAGAATCATAGAAATTTACATTACGGAAGGAGGCCATTCGGCCCATCGTGTCCGCGCCGGCCAACAGACCTACGTAGCCTAATCCCACTTTCCAGCTCTTGGTCCATAGCCCTGTAGGTTACAGCACTTCAAGTGCACATCCAAGTAATTTTTAAATGTGGTGAGGGTTTCTGCCTCTACCGCTCTTTCAGGCAGTGAGTTCCAGACAACCAATACCCTCAGTGAAGAAATTTTCCTCAAATTCTTTCTAAACCTTTTACAAATTACTTTAAATCTAAGCTCCCTGGTTGTTGACCACTCTGCTTAGGGAAATAGATACGTCCTATTCACTCTATCCAGGCCCCTCATAATTTTCCACACCTCAATTAAATCTCCCCTCAGCCTCCTCTGCTCCATTTAAAAAAAAACAAACACAGCCTATCCAATTTTTCCTCATAGTGAATATTCTTCAGTGCAGGCCACATCCCTGTAAATCTCCTTTGTACCCTCTCTAATGTAATCACATCTTTCCTGTAATGTGGTGACCAGAACTGAATGCATTTTTCTAGCTGTGGCCTAACCAGTGTTTTATACAGTTCAAGCAGAAACTCCCTGCTCTTGCCTTTATTACTCTTGGCATAGAATACAAGTATTCCGTATGGCTTCCTCACCAACTTATCTACCTGGCCTGCTACTTTCAGGGATCTGTGGACATGCACTCCAAGGTCCCTTTGTTCCTCTATACTTCTCAGAGTCCTACCATTTAATGTGTATTCCCTTGCCTTGTTAGCCCTCCGCAAAAGCATTACCTCACACTTCTCCAGATTGAATTCCATTTGCCACTGTTCTGCCCACCTGCTCAGTTCAATGCTGGCCCTGAAATTCTGGTCGGAGGCTTCCTTCGGACGAATGCCTCCGCCCCCAAATTTTTCCACAAATGTACCTGGTGGTCCCTGACGTGCCTTCGATTCCGGTCGGAAGCCTTCTTTCCACACGCTTCACGATGCAGTATTCTCATTGATGATAATGGGAACTCCGTTTCCCCGAGTTCCCATTACTATCAATGAAAAAACCCTCTAAAACACCCAAACACAACATAATAAATTAAAAAACATCTCACATATTTAAAATTAATTGAAATTCAAGTAAATTAAATGTTTTAGAGAAAAAAATGATTTCATGTGTTTTAATAGGGTTTAAAATAAACTTACCTTTATGGACAAGGTTTTTAACATATGATTAAATTTAATTTTTATACGTTTTATAACTCTTACACTGGTAAAAGCTATGCGCCTGCTTTTACCAGGCTTAAAATTTCAAGGACATTCGCTGGGCAAGAGACAGACAAATCTCACTTGCTGTGGGAATGTGGAAGATCTGTCAAGAGATATCTTGACAAATCGGAAAAGCCGTTTTTCAGCACATGAGCATTGCGCGCCATTTTGCGAGGCCTAGCCGGGTCTGTGCACATTCCGTACGGATCTGGTCAGGCTGGAATTTTACGGCCATTATCTTCCTGCAGTCTACAGCTTTCTTCTGCATTACCAACCACATAGCCTATTTTAGTATCATCTGCAAACTTCTTAATCATACCCCCGACATTCCAGTCTAAATCATTGATATATACCACAAGAGGCAAGGGGCCTAGTACTGAGCCCTGCGGAACCCCACTGGAAACAGCCTTCCAGTCACAAAAACACTCATCAAAAATTACCCTTTGCTTCCTGCCTCTGAGCCAAATTTGGATCCAACTTGCCACTTTGCCCTGGATCCCATTGGCTTCTACTTTTGTGACCAGTCTGCCATATAGGACCTTATCAAAGCCTTGCTAAAATCCATGTACACTACATCAAACGTACTACCCTCATCACCCCTCCGTGTCACCTCCTCACAAAATTCAATCAAGTTAGTCAGACATGACCTTCCCTTAACAAATCCATGCTGACTGTCCTTGATCAATCCATGTCTTTCTAAATGAAGATTTATCCTGTCTCTCAGAATTTTTCCCAATAATTTTCCCACCACGAGGTTAGGCTGACTGACCTGTAGTTACTCGCTCTGTCCCTTTATTCCTTTTTAAACAAAGGTAACACGTTAGCAACCTTTGCACTCACCTTTCCTGACTTCGTCAGATCATTGAATCTCTTCCTGCACTGGATCTAGATCCTCCTCACCACCTCCCTCCTGCTGACCTGTATATTTACGGCCAGGCCCTTTTGATCTCTTGGGGACATCTTTGTTGGCCAACTGCTGGGAAGCGGACATCCCTGCATGCTCTTATTGCCTTGATCAGATATGCATCGAGATATCTGTAAAGCAGGGTTCCTGCCTTTCTGTATTCATATTTTTCCCTTTGCACATTAACTCCGCCCTTTCCAATGCACCTTCCGCACTCCTTTCCCAACTTTCCCATGAGTTGTGGGCAGGTTGTTTTAAATATGGGCGCTGGAAATGAGTCATCGATTATGTCATCGTACCCGCACCCTTTCATAGGTCCAGGAAAAGTGTATGGCTGGTTTAATGGGACCATTATGTTCAAGTCGCTCTGCAGAGCGGGCTGATCAAGACATCATGTTCTCGACCCGCTACGGGGCCCACACGCACCCGACCTGATTCAGCTGTAAAATTTCTGGCCATGGATGGGAATTTTTTAATTGAGGTGTTGCCGGACTGCAAACCAATGTAGTCAGAGAGCACATGGGGAGAAATTAAAGGAACTCGGAGTGAGTTTGGATAAAGGCAGCAGAGTTTTGGGTGAGTTCAAGTTAATGGAAAGTGGAAAGTGGGAGCCAGGCCAGCAGTGCATTTCAATAGTCCAGTCCAGAGGTAACAAAAGCATGGATGAGGGTTTCAGCAGCAGATGAGCTGAGGCAGTGGCGGAGTCGGGCGATGTTACGGAGGGGGAAGTGGGTGGTCTTGGTGATGGACTGGATATGGGATTGGACCCTTATCTCAGGGTAAGGTAGGATGCAAAAGATGCAAATGTTCAGCCTCAGACTGTGGCCAGGGAGAGGGATGGAGTCGATGGTGAGGGAATGGGGTTTGTGGTGGGGACTGAAGACAATGAAGGGGAACTTGGGCTGTGTAGCACCCATTTTGTTGGCGCGATGCGGTCTCCTAATGATCAAAATTGGCAACCGAGATACGCGCGCACACTGCTAACGGGAATTGTGGCGGACAAAAGCTTGGTGACGGGCTTTGCACGTATGCACAACTAAAAACCACCGACAGCATGCAGAGTGAGCAGTTCATGACGTCAATCAGTGTGAAATACTTATGTGATGGTGTGGGATTTGGCCGGTTCCACCATCAGTGTGTGTATGGGCCAGAAGGATTTTTGGACTTTTAAAATGGATCTGTACCCTTTTAAAATAGAGACGCACATGGGCTACATTTCAAAATGGTGTTTGAACATATGGACTTTAAAAAGGACCGATAGCAGGAACTGCCTGTCTTTTGGGTTGCCATGGGACCAGTCTCAACGATGATGTCATGAAAGGCAAAGGCCTTTTCATTTGGAACTTTGTGTGATTTGACCTTTAGTCCATGGGTCCGAGATGTCTGGATGGACAATGAGGTTTGCAGGCCAAATGTAACACCTTTGGACTCTTCCAATGAAGGAGCAGTCAAGAACTCAACAAACAGTTAGCACTTCGAGAACTGCTCATTTACAGAAATGGCCAACCATTGTGTTCATCGAGATGACTAATCCAGGACAGAGGTGTCACCAGGAAGACCAACTAGCACCTCTGCGACCACGGTAACAAGGAATTGTCCAGCCTGTTTTGTGTATTATACAGGGTATAAAGATGCTGAACTTTGGGGGATTCAGTGGCTTACTTTCCTCCACCATCGAGAACGAGGTTTCCCACGTGGCTACGTGTCTATCAACTCTCCAGGAATGCCCGACGTGAGTACCTCGCCCTTACTGCCTGAACGTAACTCACCAGGTCTCATCACATTCCTCTGTTAGGCACGGTTTTGTTTTTAGAGTCAAACGGACCCAGGACCGCGTGAATCAACAAGAAGGGCTGGTAATTATATCCAGCATACATCTCCAGAAATCCCCAAGACCATCAGCGTGTTCAGCTGCTGAGGAACTGCAAGTGTCCAAGACACAGGTAACGCGTGTATGTGTGAGGAGGCTTCCAAGTGTGAGTTCTGACCAAACCGGGACAGAGCTTTAGTTAGAAGGGTTTCAATTATCTAGGCTTGGATTCTTGGAAGTGGGTTGGTTCGGTGTAACCGACAGGGTGGGTATTTAGTCTAAGGTTTTAAGATAGTGACCACAGTCACCTGCTCTTTAAGCCATAAGCAAGAGGAGTAGGGGTTGTCGTTTTGTGAGTGTAATAAAAGGAATCGATCTTTGACCAACCTGAACCATTTTGTCTTCTCTGAGTCAATTATAACCTATCCATAGTAACTCCTTGTGTCTGAACTTGGGGGTGTGGGGCTTGTGGTTCACGGTATAATTCGGAAGACCAACTGGGTGGCATCCGCTCACGGCCGGGTTACACAGTAATCCCACTGGGGACGCTGCACATCGGGCATAGGAGAAGATCTATCTGACCTTGATCTGTCTGTGTGGGATAACTCGCTAATCGACGGGCTCGGCAGGAACTATTGGCAAAAACTTTTGCCGTCCAAAGGGAAACAACCAGAACCGGGGAATATTAAAGCACACGTCAACTCAAGGGAGAGTCGTAGAGACACGGGGCACACAAAACACCCGACAGAAATGACGACCGCGGCAGGACGTTCAAGGTTTAGAACAATAATTATGGACAGGGTTAAGGGCAAGAAACCCGCGATAGAGAATAGGATATCCTCATATATATTTGGAAAGTAAACCTTTCTGAAAGCTGGGTGCGATAACTGTTACACTCTGACTGTCCATATGAGAAAGCGGTAGTAGTGTACTTAAGAAATCGATGGAAAAGGTGATTTGGTTAACATGTATGCAGAAACAAATTCAGATGCTCACAGAGCAAGTTGAGTGTTTAGAAAAGGAGAAACAGGATTCAGAAAGTAGGGCAGGGGAGAGAGAGGCTGTAGTGAACCGGCTGACAGAAAGGCAGGAGAGAGAAGCACAGGAAGAAACGGCTAGAAACACGATAGAGTACCTGCAATTTCAGGCCACTGAAAGTAGAAGGCAGTGTCACGCTCAGCGAGAGGAAGGAAATAGGAACTCAGAGAGAGCTGACAAGGCTGAGAGTCAGTTAAAAGATATAAAGGTGGCAGACAGGGCAGCTCAAAATCCAGTATATGAGGAGGCCGATCACAGGCCCTGTAATGAAAAAATCAGTAAGTTGACCCGAGCATTATCCAGGGCCAGGGGTATGGCTTGTCTTATGACACCGGAGGAAGTTGGGGTAAACTGGGATGAAGAGAGAAAGGAGCCCGATGATGGTACCCAGTATAGTGAGGGTTGGCCAGCTCCTGAAGCACTGGGACAGATCAATAACTGTGATGAGGAAGAATTGGCAGCATTGAGTCGGGATCTAGGCCCCATTAACTCCACGGATGGTCCGCTGGATGTTAATAGATACTGGACGAATTTTTGGAGGGTAACCCGGAGTTGGGGGATGTGAACGTGAAGCAGATCCTCTTCAGTAACTGCAAAAGCAGGTTTCGAAATTTGAAAGCTGACAGTAAGGTGGTGCAGAAAAAGGTGAAAAATGGTGGCCAGAAGGACCCTGTGGGATCCAAAAGGGAGTACAAAGCATGGAAGGGAAGCATTGTGTTTACGGCAGTAAAACATTTGTTAAAGAGACGAAAAAAATAGAAAAGCATTTCTCTCAATCTGAGAAGGTCAATCCGACACTTAAGCTTCTAACTTTCATGCCGAGAGAAATAAAACATAGAATTTGCTGCCATGGATGTTTGGGAAGTCATGAAATGTGTTGTGTGTGAAAGCCTGTCTGTGCAAAAACCTTTGATGTTTTCAGGGAGAATGTTTAAAGTTGTTTTTAAAAAGGTATGTGGATGTTTATTTGTCTTTAAGTGTGTCTGTAGAGTTTTTCTCAACTGACACTGGTTAGTTTGAGATTGGTTTGAATTAATTGGAGTTATTGAGGTTAATTAACCTGTTAAAGTCAAACTTCTATTATGCCATGGTGAAATTATGGTGAGTTCAAATTGTGTGAAAAACCTCTAGTTCCAGACATGAGGTAATCACATATATTTGGTATTTAAAAAATAAAAATTTCTGACCAATTTCAAGAATGTGTGACCAGGGGAGTAAAAGGGAGGGACTGCTATAATGCATGGAGCACAGAATCATTGTAATGTGTAAGCTATTGGTATGTGTGGAGTATAGAATGTAATGCAACTTTTAAAATGCGGGAAAAAGGACGGGAATTCTCTGTATAAGACTTCAGAAAGCAACACCTTGTGCAGAGTTGAATAAATATTTTGAGCATTTTTTAAATTTTAAAGAAAATTTTAAGTTTTGAATTTGAGTGGCTGTTTCCCTCCTCAACGGAAAGGAATCAGAATTGATGAATTAACCCATTGGACTGGCAGTAAAGTCGCAATGGATGTTCTTTTTCTTTCCTTTTAAGCAGGAGTGCTGATTACCGAGAGAGGTCCTTTAATATGGAACTGACCTCGAAGTGTTAACAAACTTAAACTTTGATGGGACAGTGCTGTGTGAACTCCAGGTTTTCTTAAGTGAAGGAAGAAAGATGAACGTGTTCTCAGCGACAGTACTTGTGGGAATCTTCAGGTTGTGCAGCATGGAGAGAGAGGACACAGAGGAATCCTTCCTCTCCAGGTGCACAGTGGGGAAAGGACACACCGTGCTACCAGGAGGTAGGACTGGGCACACTGACGGTGTGGCAGCCTACTTCCACGAGGGAAGATGGCCGGGGTCCAATTCCACGCGGTTCTCCAGCAGCAAGGGTATCACGTATGGCGAAGCTTCCAGACCGTGCCCCGAGCTGCAAGTCATGGCCACACGGGTTAGGGTGACCGAGGGGAGGTGCGTATGCTTGTGGTGTGAGGGTCACATACCCCTAGGATAGTGGTGGCTCAGGAAATTGAGCCAAGTTAAGGATAATCGATCCGCGAACTGGAAACGATGTGTACCGTTAGATTACGGGGACAAAGAGGAGCGTTGAAGTGTGCTGGCACAAATAGTGGAAAGAAGAGGAAGAAATTTACATGTGTATGTGGGGGTCTGAACGGGTCTGCCCGACGGGCATGTCGGTCGCATTTTCGCAATGGTGGCAAGACTCTGGGACTAGGTTCGGTTGGGGATGGTGTATGGACTCCTGTGTGATCCCACACACTCCAGATACTGTAAATTCCATGCAGTTGCTAGCATGTGAGGCAGAGCCCCTTCCCACAACCCACCGGTACAGGAGATGGAGGTTAGATTCCCCACCTCAACTCCTGGGCCAAGGAATGGGATGGTGCTAATCCCCACCGGTAAGGTCTTATACCACGATGTACACTACTCGGTCGCCTCAGTGATTTTAAACTTGACCCAGGTACAAATGCCATGGTGGTGTCAGACAGAAACAGTGTGCTTGTATGAAGTACTGCTCAAGGAAATGTTTCGAAAGTTTTAAGAATTGAGTTACGGTGGCGTGGATCGGGATGGTTTATACAATGTACATCGCAGGGGTTTGGGGAGGTATAAGAGTGGGCTGGTAAATGAGACGGCAACGGCCTTCAGCACTGGCACGTCCTTTATTAACAGTATGGACGATGCTCAGTTGCAAATGCAGGTAAATGCCTTAAGGGATCGACATCGAAAGATACTGGGAGAGGGTAACACCATAGAGGGGTTGGAGTTGCAGGAAGACCAGACCATGACCATTCACCTGAAGGAGGTCATAGCAGAGCGGGAGGCTCATGCTCAGACAATCAACAGTCTGATTTGTGAAGATTGAAATACCTCAGCTCAGGCAGCACGAAATGATGTGTGTGTGTTGTACAGCGCTTGGTTGCTGAATGAAGGACACAGTCATTTGGAGGACCTTCAGCAAGGTCGCGTTCCTTCATGGGTCAGCAACAGGCACCTCACTGTGCTCAGTCTGTCGATGAGCCCGTGCCATCTAAGACTGGTCTCAGAGGCGTACCCGGTCCCGGTTGATTGTGGCCGGTCCAATTTTACTGTGATAGGGATTGTGCTTAGGATGCCGGTGATGAGCGGTTTACCACAGCCACCTCCGGTATACAAAATATTGGGGTGATAAGGGATGGCGTACATGTGTAGCACCATGGGGCTCTGCCATTCGTTGTTAAATGGGGGTCCACGATAGCAGGCACAGACCTGAACGGGTGCCAACACTGGGGAGCACATGTTGGCCTTGGCTCTATATCATTCAATAACCTTGGCCAGAAAATATCTGTCAATCTCAGAGTTAACATTATTCATTGAGGTGGCACCTACTGCTTTATGTGGGAGAGAGTTCCACACTTCTACCACCCTTTGTGTGAGGAAGTGCTCCCTAACTTCTCTCCTGAACGGCCTGACTCTGATTTCAAGGTTTTGTCCCCTCGTCCTCGACTCCCCCACCAGGGGAAGAAAGTTTCTACCTACCCTATCAATTCCTTTCCATATCCTAAAAACATCAAACAAATCACCCCTTAACCTTCTGTATTCTCGGGAATACAAGCCTAGTTGGTGTAATCTCTCCTCACAATGTACCCTTAGAACCCTGGTAACATTCTGGTGAATCCTCACTGCACTCCTTCCAAGGCCAGTCAATCCTTTCTAAGATATGGTGCCCAGAACTGTGCTCCAGATGTGGTCCAACCAGGGCTTTGTACAGCTGCAGCAAAACTTCCTCCCCTTTATATTCCAGCCCTCGGGTTATAAAGGCTAACATTCCATCAGACCTTCAGATTATGTTTGTACCGTACTACTGCATTTTAATGGTCTGTGCACTTGGACCTCTAACACTCTTTGGACTGGCACTGTACCTAGCTTTTCACCCGTTATAAAATGCTCGGATCAATCTTTTTAGTCCAAAATGAATGACCTTACACCTGCCAGTGTTGAAATCCACCTGCCACAATTTTCCCACTCACTGAATCTGTCATTATCTCTGTGTAATGTTATGCTCCCAGCTATATGACTTACTATACCACCAACCTGTGTGTCATCGGCAAACTTGGATATGTGGCTTTCTTTTGTGTTATCCAAGTCATTAATAAATATAGTGAATAGTTGAGGCCCCAGCACAGATCCTTGTGGGACACCACTAGATCATTCCTTCCAATTTGATTACATACCCATTATCCCTACTCTGTCTTCTACCGCCTAACCAATCTCCTAACCAGATCAATAATCTGCCTTCAGTTCCATGAGCTTTAATTTCAACGAACATTGGGCAAGATTTTCGGTTCTGGTCATTTCGGGCGGTAATGGTGGTGGGGCGTTAAAGTTTGCGCCCAGGAACAGTTTGCGTCTCAGGCAGCAAAATTCATCAGCTGGGTCCCAGTGTGGGGCGGAGCTCTAAGGGAGGCGTTACAGACCTCTGAGCATGCGAAAATCTCCAGCTAACCAGCCAGCCTCGGAGTGCTCTGAGAGAGGCCTGGAGGGAACAAAAACCTGAAACGTCCCACCAAAACCTTTCCCAATAAATAATGCACATTACCACAACATACATCGCAAATATTAATCAATCGCACTAACCTGAGGTGGACATTATTTACCTCACTGCAGTCGCTACAGCTCGGAAAACCCGCTTTCACAGGTGGTCCCACTAGGGGGTGCTACAGAGCACCACGGATCGGGCGGCAGCCAAACATCAAGCTGGTGTCGGAACCAGGGGCATTGCACACCGGCTCGCCTCTCCCGGGCGGTACTGCTCCGCGCCCCGTCGAAACGTCTCCGAAAACCCCAGCGGGGCGCTGGAAGCTGGCTGCCTGCCCGGAAGTGCTCACCGCCACCATTGTCGCCCCTCCGGGCCGCTAACAAGAGCGGCACAACACCGAAAATCCAGCCCAATCCTTTTTAAGGAACCTTATCGAATACCTTCGGGAAATCCATATAAACAACACAGATATTCCCCTTTAATTCTCCGCTCCACTCCCACTCTGACCTCTCTGTCCTCAGCCTCCTACACTGTTCCAATGAAGCTCAACGTAAGGTCGAGGAACAGCAACTCATCTTTTCATTCGACACTTTGCAGTCTTCTGGACTCAACACTGAGTTGAACAATTTCAGATCATAAACTCTTCCCTCATTTTCAGAACCCAGCTGTTGATGATTCAGTTATTCCCATCTATTGCAGCTTTACTCCTCTCATTACCATCTCCTTTGGCCTTGCACCATCATCCCACTGTGTCATTTAATCTTTCCTGCCTTTCACCCTATCACAGACCTTCCCTTTTGTTCTTTCCTCCCCTCCCCCCTTTCACTGCCCCTGCACTTGCTTCAAACCTGTAACATCTCGAACCTTTTCCAGTTGTGACGAAGGGTCATCGACCTGAATCGTTAACTCTGTTTCTCTCTCCACAGATGCTGTCTGACCCGCTGAGTATTTCCAGCACTTTCTGCTTTTATTTCAGATTTCTAGTATCCGCAGTATTTTGCATTTGTGTAGACATTCCCCTGTCTACTACTTTAGTTACTGGCTCAAAAATATCAATTAAGTTTGTTAGACATGACCAACCCTTTACATATCCACACTGACTCCCCCTTTACATATCCACACTGACTCTCCCCCTTTACATATCCACACTGACTCTCCCCCTTTACATATCCACACTGACTCTCCCCCTTTACATATCCACACTGACTCTCCCCCTTTACATATCCACACTGACTCTCCCCCTTTACATATCCACACTCACTCTCTCCCTTTACATATCCACACTGACTATCCTGCTTTACATATCCACACTGACTCTTTTCCTTTACATATCCACACTCACTCTCCCCCTTTACATATCCACACTGACTATCCTGCTTTACATATCCACACTGACTCTCCCCCTTTACATATCCACACTGACTCTCCCCCTTTACATATCCACACTCACTCTCCCCCTTTACATATCCACACTACTCTCCCCCTTTACATATCCACACTGACTCTTTTCCTTTACATAGCCACACTGATTCTTTCCCTTTACATATCCACACTGACTCCCTCTTTACATATCCACACTGACTACCCCTTTACATATCCACACTGACTCCCCCTTTACATATCTACACTGACTCCCCTTTACATATTCAAACTGACTCTCCCCAAATCGGCTCAAATTTCTCCAAGTGCTCAGTCACTCTGACCTTAATTATCGATTCCAATAGCTGCCCCACAACAAATGTTGGACTAATGGACTATAATTTCCTGGTTTCTCACTCACATCTTTCTAAATGATGGAGTTACATTTGCAATTTTCCAATCGAAAGGAATCATTCCTGAATCGAGAGAACTTTGAACATTTATGACTAAAGCATCTGTAATTTGCTCACCTGTCTCTTTTAAAACTCGAGGCTGGAAAGCATCAGGTCCTGGGGATTGGTCAGTCTTCAATACCATTATTGTTTCTAATACTGTTTCCTTACTTAGGTTAACTTTAGTGAGTTCCAGTCCGTGATTCATTATTAGTTTCCCTGGAATGTCAGGAATATTATCCTCTTCCTGTACTGTGAAGTCTGACACAAAGTCGTTGTTCAACAAGTCTGCCATTTCCTTCTCTTCATTTGTAATATTACCCACATTGTCTCTAAAGGCCCACACTACCCCTGACTACCCTTTCCCATCTAATATAATTATTAAAACATTGTGTTAATCTTAATATCCCTGGCAAGTTTCTTTCTGCATTCCTTTTTGCAGCTCTGATTATCTTTTATAATCTTCCTTTGCTGTTCTTTATCTCTCTCCCAGACCCCTTGATCGACCCTATTCTCTGCACTTGTTTATGCTCTTTCATTTAATTTTATATTATCTCTCACCACTTTGTTGACCACGGCTGTTTTATTTGATCAGTAGAGCTCTTGCCCCTTCGGGATATTTACTGGTTCTGGATGAAGCTAAATTTTTTCCTGAACACCTCATCTGTAGTTTTACCCGATTACAGTTTGACCAGTTTGCTGTGGTCAGTCTCTGTTCCATCGTGTTAAAGTTAGCCGTACCAAAGTCTAGAGTCGTGTTATGTTTCCCCTTTTAATCTAACATTGAATGTGACCATATTACAATCACTGTTGTGTAAATCTTCCCTTGCTGTTAGATTATTAACTAAGTCTGGCTCATTCCTCATTACTAAACCGAGTACAGCCTGGCCTTATCTTGGTTCTCAAACATCTTGCTCCAGGAATCTATCTTCAATGCACTTAAGAAATTCACTACATTTCTGACTTGAGCTACTGTGCTCTTCTCAATCTTTATGAAAAATAAAGTTTCCCCTTAAAACAACTCTGATGTTGCTACAAACCTCTCTAATCTCTGAATTTATCCATTTTGCTATGAGGGGGCCAGTTGCAATTGGTGTCCTATAACAGGTACAGGACCCCCATTGCATTTGTTTAAACAGACACCAGGCTGGGAGTGCTGGGTGATCCAGGCAGGTATTTGGTGCACATGGTCCCAACCGATTTTAAACTCTCCATGGCCCATATTTCAGGAAACAATCGGCAAGTTAAGTGTCTCCCTCAGTCTCCACAGTTGCTTCTGTCAATAACTATTAGCTGTAATTCAGGTCAAACCTGTTGTGTACAATTCACCCTCATTATTTGGCTAAATGTAATCATGTTTTGTCCCATTTCTTGTCCTTACCTGCAGTGGTTCCCTGTGGAGAGTCTATCAGTGAAGTGGATGCTGCTATTGACACACCACCTCGATCCAGTGACGATGCTGCTTCAGTGTTGGACCTGCACTGGGAGGAGAGAGGGAAGCAGTCACGCTATTTATTTCTCCGATACCACACCCTGTTAAAGGAATGGATAGAGTCCCACAGTCACGCTATTTACCTCTCCGATACCACACCCTGTTAAACATTAGCTAGAGTCCCACAGTCACACTATTTACCTCGCTGATACCACACCCTGTTAAAGAGTAGACAGAGTCCCAAAGGTCAGACAATCAGACTCGAGGGAAAGTGAGACTGTTGCTGGCACTTTGTACTTTCCATAAACAGAAGAGAAAGAATGAAGGTGCCAGAAACAGACTCAGCCCATGCAGTGTAAGGACAGGAGATGTTGGAGATCAATGAACTTGCTTTGCTGAGTGAGCCTCAGTTATTCACACCTCTTATTCCAATTCTCCCAGAATAACCCGATTGGTGAAAACCTCCACACAAGCCTGTTGTGTGGTTAATTGAAACTCTTGGACTGTTCCTATTTCTTTATTCACTTTTTTCTTTTACCTTATTTTGACTAGTTGTGTCTTGCTGGTTGTGTTGTATTTTTATGTTCCCATTTACAGGATATGGGCGTCGCTGGTAAAGCCGGCATTTATTGCCCTCATTGGCCTTGAGAAGGTGCTGGTGGGCTGCCTTCTGGAACTGCTGCAGTCCGTGTGGTGCGTCGTAGCGATTTGATGCAACGAGTGTCTTGTTGGGCCATTTAAGGACAGTTAAGACTCAACCACATTGCTGTGGGTCAAGAATCACATATAGGCCAGACCGGGTAAGGACAGCAGATTTCCTTCCCTAAAGGATATTGGTGAGCCAGATGGGTTTTTATGACAATCCGGTAGTTACATGGGCACCATTACTGATACCAGCTTCTTACTCCAATATTTTAAATCACTGAATTTAAATTCCCCAGCTACCGTGGTGGGATTGTGAACTCATGCATCCAGATCATTAGTCCAGGCCTCTGGATTACTGGACCAGTAACATTACCCTATGCTACCCTTCCATGTTACCATTGGCTGTTCTATTGTGATGCTTTGATAACCTCAAACTGGTTAAACATTAATCCATGATTGCTTTAATGTCCTCGAGGGTCACACAGTTGTATTTCAGTAAGTTTCCTGGAGCTAAACTTTACACTTTTGTGCATATGGCCCAAAAATGCGTGTTAATTCCGGCGTGGGCAGTAAAAATGATTTTCAAATCACCGGATTATCAGCCATTTTCAAACCCCTAGTTTCCATTTTAAAAAATGGGCGTCACCACGAGCGATCTGAAATGGGCGTGAGCGTGACATTTCTCTGACCTTCTGCTGTAAAATGCCTTAGCAACGACATGGCAATGCTCGTTTCCCGTCATTCAGGAGGTCAGGGGTCATCATTAGATGCGCAGATGAGGAGACAGAGAGAGAGGTAGCTGAGAGGGACTGAAAGCGTGTGTGAATGTGGTGTGTGCTTGTTTGGCTGTTTTGGGAGGCAGGAGGGAGATTCACCAGCAGCAAAAAGCCTACTAAGCACCAAGAACATAGTTAGCACCGAGTTTTTATCCAACAAATAAGATATAACATGGAAGGGATGGAGGAGGCCCTGCAGCTGGTAGCCAGGAACACTGGTGGCAGAGAGCTCCCAGTGGTCCTGGAGCGTGGCACTGCACCCCAAGGTGCCGCACCCCCATTGCCAATGACACATGAGAGCCAGGAGCAACATCTTGCTTCTGGCTCAGAGCACATTCCCACCTTGTGTCCGTTCTCTCCCGCATCCGTCCAAGCAGCGGTTCTGCTGTCATTCCCCCAATGAAGCATCACCTGAGGAGCTCCTCGGCCAGGCGGCTTGGAGTCAGGAGGGGAAGGGGTAGAGGTGGGGAAGAGAAGCAAGGGGGAGGTTGGAAAGGAAAGTGAGGTATATGGCCGCAGGTGTTGTCTTCGGCATATTTTTAGGTTGCTGCTATTTTGGTGGGAGGGTCAGGGCGATGGGGCTACCTTGTTGGTTTGCATTTTTGTTCTGTTTTGTGGGAAATGGGGACCATTGTAATTATGTAAATGTGATAAATTTGTTGTGGGGTGGGGCGGGTGTGGGGTGGGGTGTTTTTTACAGATATAATTATGATTTCACACAAATGGTCGGATTAAATGTTTTTTATTTAACATAATCTTGTTGTGCATTGTCTCAGATAGCTGAACCGTTACAAACTGGTGATTCCTTAACATGATAGGGTATAATTACACTTAACTTGAATCAACTTAAACTTTAACTATCACCAAGGTGATGCACAACATTGATGTATGACCTGCACACCCAGCAGTGTTGTAGCTTTTTAAATAACAACAACGTTCTTTCAAGCAAAGCACTCCTTTATGAGCTGCTGACGTAAGAGTCTTGCAGCTATGTAGCCATCACGGGCCCCTTCCTGCAGTCTAGAGCGGGGTGGGGGCATGGTTTCAGCATCAACCTGATTGTCTGGCCCGAGATCAGCATCCACCTCCTCATCCTCCTCTTCCTCTCTCTCCTGAGGTGGACCGTCAGTTAATTCAGAAACTAGGGTCCTGAACTTAAGGAGAGGTAACTTCGATGGTATGAGGTGTGAATTGACTAGAATAGTCTGGCAAAGGATACTTAAAGGGTTGACGGTGGATAAGCAATGACAAACATTTAAAGATCACATGGATGAACTTCAGCAATTGTACATCCCTGTCTGGAGTAAAAATAAAACTGGGAAGGTGGCTCAACCGTGGCTAACAAAGGAAATTAAGGATAGTGTTAAAACCAAGGAAGAGGCATATAAATTGGCTAGAAAAAGCAACAAACCTGAGGACTGGGAGAAATTTAGAATTCAACAGAGGAGGACTAAGGGTTTAATTAAGAAGGGGAAAATAGAGTACGAGAGGAAGCTTGCAGTGAACATAAAAACTGACTGCAAAAGCTTCTATAAATATGTGAAGAGAAAAAGATTAGTAAAGTCAAACATAGGTCCAATGCAGTCGGGTTCAGGTGAATTTATAATGGGGAACAAAGAAATGGCAGACCAATTGAACCAATACTTCGATTCTGTCTTCACAAAGGAAGATACAAATAACCTTCTGAATGTACTAGGGGATAGTGGGTCTAGTGAGAAGGAGGAACTGAAAGATATCCTTATTAGGCGGGAAATTGTGTTCAGGAAATTGATGGGAATAAAGGCCGATAAATCCCCGGGTTCTGATAGTCTGCATCCCAGAGTACTTAAGGAAGTAGCCCTAAAAATAGTGAATGTATTGGTGATCATTTTCCAACAATCTATCAACTCTGGATCAGTTCCTATGGACTGGAGGGTAGCTAATGTAACGCCACTTTTTAAAAAAGGAGGGAGAGAGAAAGTGGGTAATTATAGACTGGTTAGCCTGACATCAGTGGTGGGGAAAATTTGGAAGCAATCATTAAGGATGAAATAGCAGCCCATTTGGAAAGCAGTGACAGGATCGGACCGAGTCATCATGGATTTATGAAAGGGAAATCAAGCTTGACGAATCTTCTGGAATTTTTTGAGGATGTAACAAGTAGAGTGGACAAGGGAGAACCAGTGGACGTGGTGTATTTGGACTTTCTAAAGTCTTTTGACAAGGTCCCGCACAAGAGATTGGTGTACATAATCAAAGCGCATGATATTGGGGGTAATGTACTGACGTGGATAGAGAACTGGTTGGCAGACAGGAAGCAGAGAGTCGGGATAAAAGGGTCCTTTTCAGAATGGCAGGCAGTTACTAGTGGGGTGCTGCAAGGCTCAGTGCTGGGACTCCAGCTCTTTACAATATACATTCACGATTTGGAAGACGGAATAGAGTGTAATATCTCCAAGTTTGCAGATGACACTAAACTGGGTGGCGGTGTGAGCTATGAGGCTGCAGGGTGACTTGGACAGATTAGGTGAGTGGGCAAATACATGGCAGATGCAGTATAATGTGGATAAATGTGAGGTTATCCATTTTGGGGGCAATAACACAAAGGCAGAATATTATCTGAATGGTGGCAGACTAGAAAAAGGGGAGGTGCAACGAGACCCGGGTGTCATGGTTCATCAGTCACTGAAAGTGGGCACGCAGATACAGCAGGCGGTAAAGAAGGCAAATGGTATGTTGGCCTTCATAGCTAGGGGATTTGAATATCGGAGCAGGGAGGTCTTACTGTACAGGGCCTTAGTGAGGCCTCACCAGGAATATTGTGTTCCGTTTTGGTCTCCAATCTGAGGAAGGACGTTCTTGCTATTGAGGGAATGCAGCGAAGGTTCACCAGACTGATTCCCGGGATGGCAGGACTGACATATGAGGAGAGACTGGATCGGCTCGGCCTGTATTCACTGGAGTTTGGAAGGATGAGAGGGGATCTCATAGAAACTTATAAAATTCTGACGGGACTGGACAGGTTAGATGCAGGAAGAATGTTCCAGATGTTGGGGAAGTCCAGAACCAGGGGTCACAGTCTAAGGATAAGGGATAAGCCATTTAGGACTGAGATGAGGAGAAACGTCTTCACTCAGAGAGTTGTTAACCGATGGAATTCTCTACCGCAGAGAGTTGTTGATGCCAGTTCGTTAGATATATTCAAGAGGGAGTTAGATATGGCCCTTACGGTTAAGGGGATCAAGGGGTATGGAGATAAAGCAATAAAGGGGTACTGAAGGAATGATCAGCCATGATCTTATTGAATGGCAGTGCAGGCTCGAAGGGCCGAAAGGCCTACTCCTGCACCTATTTTCTATGTTTCTATGTCATCCCTTCTGGTAATTCTTGTCCCCTCCTGATAGCCAAGTTGTGCAGCATGGAGCACACCACCATGAATTGAGCTACCTGCTCAGGATGGTATTGGAGCTCGCCTCCCGAGTGGTCCAGGCATCTAAAGCGCTGCTTATGCACTCCAATGGTTTTCTCGACAATATTGCGAGTGGATCTGTGGCTCTCATTGTATCGCACGTGACACGCACATCTTGGCCTCGATATGCGTGTCACGCAGTGGGAGGTCATGAGCCAGGCGGCGAGACCATATCCTTTGTCTCCAAGCATTCAGCATTGACCCTTGTGGCTGACTGGTAAATATGTCAGATCCAGCACTCTCACACAGGATGTGAGCATCATGGATGACACTAAGCTGGGTGGCAATGCGAGCTGCGAGGAGGATGTTCTCGGAGGCTTCAGGGGGACTTGGAATCGTTAGGTGAATGGCAAATGCATGGTAAATGCAATATAATGTGGATAAGTGTGAGGTTATCCACTTTGGTGGCAAAAACAGGAAGGCAGATTATTATCTGCAAGGTGACAGATTAGTAAAAGAGGAGGTGCAACGAGACCTGGGTGTCATAGTACATGAGTCATTGAAAGTTGGCATGCAGGTACAGCAGGCAGTAAAGAAAGCAAATGGCATGTTGGCCTTCATAGCGAGGGGATTTGAGTATAGGAGATCTTACTGCAGTTGTACAGGGCCTTGGTGAGACCGAGTATTGTGTGCAGTTTTGGCATCTTAATCTGAGGAAGGACATTCTTGCTATTGAGGGAGTGCAGCGAAGGTTCACCAGACTGATTCCCGGTATTGCAGGACTGACATATGAAGAAAGACTGGATCAACTAGGCTTATATTCACTGGAATTTAAAAGAATGAGAGGGGATCTCATAGAAACATATAAAATTCTGACGGGATTGGACAGGTGAGATGCAGGAAGAATGCTCCCGATGTTGGGGAAGTCCAGAACCAGGGGTCACAGTCTAGGGATAAGGGGTAAGCTATTTAGGACCGAGATGAGGAGAAACTTCTTCACTCAGAGAATTGTGAACCTGCGGAATTCTCTACCACAGAAAGTTGTTGAGGCCAGTTCGTTGGATATAAATCAAAAGGGAGTTAGATGTGGCCCTTATGGCTAAAGGGATCAAGGGATATGGGGAGAAAGCAGGAATAGGGTACTGAAGTTGCATGATCAGCCATGATATTGAATGACGGTGCAGGCTCGAAGGGCCCATTGGCCTACTCCTGCACCTATTTTCTATGTTTCTATGCTGCCCGGAAATTTAGCATTAACTTGCTGGTGGTCGATAGCGAATTGGACATTCAGGGAGTGGAATTCCTTACCATTCCTGAAAACCTCTGCATCCTGAAAAGGTGCCTGCATCACGATGTGCATACAGTGTATTGCTCTCTGCACCTTGGAAAAGTTAGCAATTTGGTAGAATCCTAAATCCTGAGCCTCCCTAGTCATAGGGAAGCTGATAAAGTCCACCCTGCATGCGTAAAGGGCTTCAGTGACCTATGTAATGCAGCAATGTGTGGAATGCTGAGATATAGCACAAATGTCGCCAGCTGAGGCCTGAAAGAAACACAACGCATAGAACGAAAGTACCGCGGTGACCTTGACCTTGACGGACAGTGTGGTCCTGATGATGCTGGCAGGCTGCAGATCTCCCCTGATGAGCTAGCATATCTCACTGATAACCTCCTTGTGGAAGCGCAGTATCCTAAGGCAGGTGGTTTCGGAGAAGTTGAGGTAAGACCGCTTCTCACTGTAAGTGCGGGGGGTGTAACGTCTCATCCTCCTCATCAGTCTGGCACATCTTACATTGGGCACATAATGCTGTCGAATATATCTTCTGCCATCTGTAGTCTGCAGCATGTGCGTACTCAACAAGAGAGGCTGAGAAATGACAGGCCCCATTGCAATAGCTATCAGTATTACACCGATTGTTCACAAACAATAAATGTCCCCAATAAGACACCTAAAGTAAATTCCAATCGTCCACAGTATGATAAGATGTTTGTTCAGATGTTCACATCACCTCAAATGACCTCCAGAGTATATCCAAATTCCCCCGAAGTTGAAGCAACTTTTTAAATGATGCGAACTGCAATTTAGAAAATGGCGTCCATACCACTGTGATTAGGGCAAAGAAAGAGGTTCTGCTGGGGGTGTATGAGCAGCTTGGGGCCAAATCAAATAACGAGGGCTGTAGAGAGGGCTTTAAACTAATTAGTAGAGGGGATGATTCAGGTGAGTGAAAATTAAGAAGTCAAAGAATAAGGAGAAGGCAATAGATCAGGGTAGCACTGGGGGAAATGAAAACCAGAGCGTGGCAGGAAGGGACAGAATGTATAAACATAAAGGTGATTCCGAAAGTGGGGTCAAATCAGGAAAAAATTGTAAAAAAACAAATTTAAAAGCTCTTTATCTGAATGCATGTAGTATTCGTAACAAAATAGATGAGTTGACGGCACAAATAGATCCAAATGGGTATGATCTGATAGCCATTACAGAGATATGGTTGCAAGGTGACCTGGACTGGGAATTGAATATTCAGGGGTATTTGACAATTCGGAAGGACAGACAGAAGGGAAAAGGAGGAGGGGTAGCACTGTTAATAAAGGATGAGATCAGCGTGTTAGTGAGAAATGATATTGGCTCAGAAGATCAAGATGTTGAATCAGTTTGTGTGGAGAAAAGGAATAATAAGGGGAAAAGTCGCTGGTGGGCATAGTCTATAGGCCCCCTAACAGTCGCGACGCTGTTGGACGGAGTATAAATCAAGAAATAATGGAGGCTTGTACTAAAGGAATGGCAATAATCATGGGCGATATTAAACTTCATATTGACTGGACAAAGCAAATTGGCCAGGGTAGTCTTGAGGAAGAGTTCATGGAGTGTATCCGGGATAGTTTCCTCGAACAGTACATTGTGGAACCAACCAGAGAGCAGCCTATCTTGGATCTGGTACTGTGTAATGAAACAGGATTAATAAATGATGTCCGAGTAAAGGATCCTCTTGGAATGAATGAGTATAACATGGTTGAATTTCAAATTCAGTTGTGGACGGTGAGAAAGTTGGATCTCAAACCAGTGTCCTAAGCTTAAATAAAGGAGACTACAAAGGTATGAGGGCAGAATTGGCTAAAGTGGACTGGGGAAAAGAGATTGAAGAATGGGATGGTTGATAAGCAGTGGCAGACATTTAAGGAGATGTTTCATAACTCACAACAAAATTATATCCCAATGAGAAGGAAAGACTGGAACAGAAGGGATAAATATCTATGGTTAACTAAGGAAATAAGGGATGGTATCAAACTGAAAACAAGGGCATACAATGTGGCCAAGACTATTGGGAGGCCAGAGGATTGGGAAACTTTTAAAAGCCAGCAAAGAACGACTAAATAAATGATAGAGGAAGATAGATTATGAAATTAAACTCGCAAGGAATAGAAAAGCAGATAGTAAAAGTTTCTACAGGTACATATAAAGAAAAAGAGTGGCTAAATTAAATGTTGGTCCCCTAGAAGATGAGACTGGGGAATTAATAATGGGGAACAGAGATAGGGAGGTAGGAACTTAATACAATCACTATCACTAAAGAAGCAATACTCGGTAAAACAGTGGGACTAAAGGCGGACAAGTCCCCTGGACCTGCTGCCATACATCCTAGGGTCTTAAGAGAAGTGGCTGCAGAGATAGTGGATGCATTGGCTGCAATCTACCAAAACACCCTGGATTCTGGGGCAGTCCCAGTGGATTGGAAAACCGTAAATGTAATGCCACTATTTAAAAAAGGAGGCAGACAAAAAGCCGGAAACTATCGACCAGTTAGCCTAACATCTGTCGTTGGGAAAATACTGGAGTCCATTATTAAGGAAGAATTAGTAGGACATTTGGAAAAGCATACTTTAATCAAGCAGAGTCAGTGTGGTTTTATGAAAGGGAAATCATGTTTCACAAATTTGCTGGAGTCCTTTGAAGATGTAACAAGCAGGGTGGATAAGGAGGAACCAGTAGATATGGTGTATCTGGATTTCCAGAAGCCATTTGATAAGGTGCCACATAAAAGGCTACAGCACAAGATACAAGGTGACGGGATTGGGGGTAATATATTAACATGGATAGAGGATTGGCTAACTAATAGAAAACAGAGAGTCGGGATAAATGGGTCATTTTCCACTTGGCAAACAGTGACTAGTGGGGTGCCGCAGGGATCGGTGCTGGGACCTCAACTATTTACAATTTACATTAATGGCTTGGATGAAGGGACCGAGTGTAATGTAGCCAAGTTTGCTGATGATACAAAGATGGGTGGGAAAGCAAATTGTGAGGAGGACACAAAAAATCTGCAAAGCGGACAGGCTAAATGAATGGGCAAAAATTTGGCAGATGGAGTATAATGTGGGAAAATGTGAGGTTTTCCACTTTGGAACAAAAAATTGAAAAGCAAATTATAATTTAAATGGAGAAAAATTGCAAAGTGCTGCAGTACAGAGGGACCTGGGGGTCCTTGTGCTTGAAAAACACAAAGGGTTAGTATGCAGGTACAGCAAGTAATCAGGAAGGTAAATGGGATATTGGTCTTTATTGCAAGGGGGATCGAGTATAAATGCAGCGAAGTCCTGCTACAAGTGTACAGGGTATTGGTAAGGCCACAACTGGAGCACTGCATATAGTTTTGGTCTCCGTATTTAAAGAAGGATATTCTTGCATTGGAGGCTGTTCAGGGAAGGCTCACTTAGTTGATTCTGGAGAGGAGTACTCAGTAAAGACTGCCACGCACAGTGGGAACTATAGAAACATAGAAACATACAAAATAGGTGCAGGAGTAGGCCATTCAGCCCTTCGAGCCTGCACCACCATTCAATAAGATCATGGCTGATCATTCCTTCAGTACCCCTTTCCTGCTTTCTCTCCATACCCCTTGATCCCTTTAGCCATAAGGGCCATATCTAACTCCCTCTTGAATATATCTAACGAACTGACATCAACAACTCTCTGCGGTAGAGAATTCCATAGGTTAACAACTCTATGAGTGAAGACGTTTCTCCTCATCTCAGTCCTAAATGGCTTATCCCTTATCCTTAGACTGTGACCCCTGGTTCTGGACTTCCCCAACATCTGGAACATTCTTCCTGCATCTAACCTGTCCAGTCCCGTCAGAATTTTATAATTTTCTATGAGATCCCCTCTCATTCTTCTAAACTCCAGTGAATACAGGCCGAGCCGATCCAGTCTCTCCTCATATGTCAGTCCTGCCATCCCGGGAATCAGTCTGGTGAACCTTCGCTGCACTCCCTCAATAGTAAGAACGTCCTTCCTCAGATTAGGAGACCAAAACTGAACACAATATTCCTGGTGAGGCCTCACCAAGGCCCTGTACAACTGCAGTAAGACCTCCCTGCTCCTCTACTCAAATCCCCTCGCTATTAAGGCCAACATGCCATTTGCCTTCTTCACCGCCTGCTGCACCTGCATGCCAACTTTCAATGACTGATGTACCATGACACCCAGGTCTCGTTACACCTCCCCTTTTCCTAATCTGCCGCCATTCAGATCATATTCTGCCTTCATGATTTTGCCCCCAAAGTGGATAACCTCACATTTATCCACATTATACTGCATCTACCATGCAATTGTCCACTCAGCTCTCCTGTCCAAGTCATCCTGCAGCCTCTTAGCATCCTCCTCACAGCTCACATCACCACCCACCTTAGTGCCATCTGCAAACTTGGAGATATTACACTCAATTCCTTAGCGATATAGAAACATAGAAACATAGAAAGTAGGGGCAGGAGTAGGCCATTCGGCCCTTCGAGCCTGCACCACCATTCAATGAGATCATGGCTGATCATTCCCTCACTACCCCTTTCCCGATTTCTCCCCATACCCCTTGATCCCTTTAGCCATAAGGGCATATCTAACTCCCTCTTGAATATATCCAATTAATTGGCATCAACAACTCTCTGTGGTAAGGAATTCCACAGGTTAACAACTCACTGAGTGAAGAAGTTTCTCCTCATCTCAGTCCTAAATGGCCTACCCCTTATCCTAAGACTGTGTCCCCTGGTTCTTGACTTCCCCAACATCGGTAACATTCTTCCTGCATCTAACCTGTCTGAACCCATCAGAATCTGAAACGTTTCTATGAGGTCCCCTCTCATTCTTCTGAACTCCAGTGAATACAAGCCCAGTTGATCCAGTCTTTCTTGATAGGTCAGTCCCGCCATCCCGGGAATCAGTCTGGTGAACCTTCGCTGCACTCCCTCAATAACAAGAATGTCCTTCCTCAGGTTAGGAGACCAAAACTGTACACAATACTCCAGGTGTGGCTTCACCAAGGCCCTGTACAACTGTAGCAACACCTCCCTGCCCCTGTACTCAAATCCCCTTGCTATGAAGGCCAACATGCCATTTGCTTTCTTAACCGCCTGCTGTACCTGCATGCCAACCTTCAATGACTGATGTACCATGACACCCAGGTCTCGCTGCACCTCCCCTTTTCCTAATCTGTCAACATTCAGATAATAGTCTGTCTCTCTGTTTTTACCTCACATTTATCCAAATTATATTTCATCTGCCATGCAATTGCCCACTCACCTAACCTATCCAAGTCGCTCTGCAGCCTCATAGCATCCTCCTCGCAGTTCACACTGCCACCCAACTTAGTGTTATCCGCAAATTTGGAGATACTACATTTAATCCCCTCGTCTAAATCATTAATGTACAGTGTAAACAGCTGGGGCCCCAGCACAGAACCTTGCGGTACCCCACTAGTCACTGCCTGCCATTCTGAAAAATCCCCATTTACTCCTACTCTTTGCTTCCTGTCTGACAACCAGTTCTCAATCCATGTCAGCACACTACCCCCAATCTCATGTGCTTTAACTTTGCACATTAATCTCTTGTGTGGGACCTTGTCGAAAGCCTTCTGAAAGTCCAAATATACCACATCAACTGGTTCTCCCTTGTCCACTCTACTGGAAACATCCTCAAAAAATTCCAGAAGATTTGTCAAGCATGATTTCCCGTTCACAAATCTGTGCTGACTTGGACCTATCATGTCACCTCTTTCCAAATGCGCTGCTATGACATCCTTAATAATTGATTCCATCATTTTACCCACGACCGATGTCAGGCTGACCGGTCTATAATTCCATGTTTTCTCCCTCCCTCCTTTTTTAAAAAGTGGTGTTACATTAGCTACCCTCCAGTCCATAGGAACTGATCCAGATTCGATAGACTTTTGGAAAATGATCACCAATGCATCCACTATTTCTAGGGCCACTTCCTTAAGTACTGGGATGCAGACTATTGGACCGCCTGCCGAGGGAAGGCATCATCTCGCCAGTCGAATTCAGTGACTGGGTGAGCCCGATCGTGCAGGTGCTCAAGGCGGATGGGTCAGTCAGGATATGTGCTGATTACAAGGCCAGCATCAATCGGGTTTTTCAAAATTGGACCTGACCTCAGCATACATGACCCAGGAGCTGGCGAGTGAGTCGAAGAAGCTGACCACCATCACGACACACAAGGGGTTGTTTGAGTACAACAGATGTTCGTTCGGGATTCGCTCGGCCGCCGCAATCTTTCAGCGAAATATGGAAAGCCTCCTCAAGTCGATTCCAGGGACGGTGGTTTTTCAAGACGACATCCTCATCATGGGTTGCGATACTGAAGAACACCTCCACAACCTGGAAGAGGTGCTACGCAGACTGGACCGGGTAGGGCTGCGACTGAAAAAGGTGAAGTGCGTCTTCCTAGCTTCAGCGGTAGAATTCCTGGGGATGAGGGTAGCAGCAGACGGGATCAGACCTACTGCGTCCAAAACGGAAGCAATCCAGAAAGCACCCAGACCCCATAACAGACAGAGCTGTGTTCGTTCCTGGGGCTCCTGAAGTATTTTGGTAACTTTCTTCCTAAATTGAGCACGCTGCTCGAGCCGCTACACGTGCTCCTATGCAAAGGTCGTGATTGGGTCTGAGGGGACAGCCAGGAAAGGGCTTTTGATAGAGCACGCAATTTGTTATGCTCCAACAAACTGTTAACGTCATATGATCCATGTAAGAAACTTGTTTTAACGTGCAATGCGTCGTCCTATGGGGTCGGGTGTGTGTTGCAGCATGTGAATGCCAATGGTCAGTTACAGCCGGTAGCTTATGCCTCCGGAAGTCTGTCCCAGGCAGAAAGGGGCTACGGGATGGTAGAAAAGGAAGCGCTAACATGTGTATATGCAGTAAAAAAAATGCACCAGTACCTGTTTGGCAGGAAGTTTGAGCTGGGGATGAAACACAAACCCCTAACGTCCCTTTTGGCAGACAACAAGGCCATAAATGCGAATGCATCGGCCCACAAACAGAGGTGGGCACTCTCGTTAGCCGCATATGACTACACAATTCGGCACAGACCGGGCACTGAAAACTGCGCCGATGCACTCAGCAGGTTCCCACTAGCCACCACTGAGCGGCAACTGAGCATGATGCTGAGATGGTCATGGCTGTTGAAGCTTTCGAAAGTGAAGGCTCACCTGTGACAGCCGTCAGATTAAAGTCTGGACAAATAAAACCTGCTATTGTCTTTAGTTAAGAAATGTGTCCTGAATGGGGACTGCGCAGCCACTTACGGGGCATGCCCTGAAGAATTTAAATCGTTTCATAGGCACAAGGATGAACTCTCGATTCAGGCCGATTGCCGACTATTCAGAAACTGAGTAGTCATGCCCCAGATGGGCAGAGAGGTGTTTATCAGAGAACTTCACAATGAGCACCCGGGCATTGTCATGTTGAAGGCAATTGCCAGGTCACACGTTTGGTGGCCAGGGACAGATGCAGATCTGGAACTTTGTGTTCGCAGGTGCAATACGTGTGCTCAGCTGGGCAACGCACCCAGGGAAGCTCCCCTTAGGTCCTGGCCTGCCAAGCCATGGTCACGCATCCATGTGGACTACGCAGTCCTTTCATGGGAAAAATGTTTTTGGTTGTAGTAGTCGCCTACTCCAAATGGATTGAGTGTGCCATTTTCAATTCAAGCACATCCTCTGCCACGGTAGAAAGTCAACGGGCAATGTTCGCTGCCCATGGTCTACTGGATGTCTTGTCAGCGACAATGGCCCGTGCTTCACAAGCACTGAATTCCAGGACTTCATGCAGACTATCAGGCCCCGGGGATTTATCGTCCTTCAATCCCATCAATTTCCCGAACACAATTTCCTGACTAATAAGGATTTCCTTCAGTTCCTTCTTTTTCGCTAGACTCTCAAACCCCTCGTATTTCTGGAAGGTTATTTGTGTCTTCCTTCGTGAAGACAGAACCTGTCATGTATTCAACTATCATTGTAACCCATGAATAAGCTGACCTAAGTTGTACACCTTGAGAACATTGACCACAAGGGGCTGAAATTGTGGGAGACACTCCGAACTTGGACTTGCAGGTATAACAGGGGAAGCTCCACCCACCTTCATCACTTGAGGTCTTGGTAATAAAGGAGACTGGTCACAGAGTGTCTTTCTCTCAAGTATGGGCCTCGTGTGCATTTATACTGTACAGTAAGGACATTTCATTGGCGAAGAGAAACTAGCAGCACAGAAGAGAGGTACTGTGTTGGTGATGATTGAGACAACTTTATTGAGAGAGTACAGCAAAGTTTTGGCACTAAGGAATGGTTGGGACAGGATTCAGCTGAAAAACGCAGGGCTCATCGCTTGACGATTTGTGGATCCAGAACGTGCTCCCTGATGAAGGACCTTCTCGCGCCAGAGATACCGGCGGACAAGACGTTCGAAGAGCTCAGTAAGTTGATGGGGGAACACCTTAAACCGGCGAGCAGCATGCACATGGCGAGACAACGGTTTTACACGCTAGGAGAAGGGCAAAGCATTCCAGACTTCATGGCAGATCTCCGGTGACTGGCGAGCTTATGTAAGTTCCCAGATGCATGCAGAGCGGAGATGCTGCAAAACTTTTTTATTGAGGGCATCAGGCACGCTGGAGTTTTCAGGAAACTGATTGAGACCAAAGACTTGACCTTGGAAGTGGCAGCTCTGATAGCCCAGAAATTTATCAGAGGGGAGGAAGAGACCAGAATGATGTATGACAAAAATCTTGGCTCAAATGCGGCAAACGACCAGGGAGTCAACATTGTTAATGCGGCACACAGTTCTCTAGACAGACAAGGGCAATCGGACATGCCCCAGCATGTAGTCGAACCCAAAGGGGGAATTCAACAGAGACAATGGCGAGCTGAACGGTGATTCATGCCATCGCAAGGGACAATGCAGCCAGTAATGGGGCCATCAACACCTGTTAATGGTGCGCTTAAGGATAGTTACAGAGACAGTCAGTGACGATTGACTGGTAATGGACCTTTTGTTTCCAACAACAGGGCCTCCAGCTCATGCTAGAGGTGTGGAGGGTATCTCCCAGCCAGAGGTTGCAGGTATCAGCAATATACCTGCAGAAACTGCAACGTCAGCGGTCACTTGGCGCGTATGTGCAGGAAGTCTGCAGCCAGGTTGATGTACGAGGAGGATGGGCCCGATGTAAGCCCTACGAGGCCAAATGAATACTAGGGGAAATCGCTGGAAGCTGAAGTTCAGCAAGTTCATGTGAAGCACATATACAGTTCATATACCAGGATGCCACCAATAATAATGAAAGTGCTCCTCAATGGCATCCCAGTATTAATGGAGCTAGCCACGGGGACCAGCCAGTCCCTGATGAGTATCAAACAGTTCGAAAGGTTCTGGGTGTCCAAGGCCAGGAGGCCAAAATTATCGGCGATTGACGCACAGCTACGGATATACACAAAGGAGATCATTCTGGTGCTAGGCAGCGCCACGGTAGTCGTGACCCACAAAGATTCGGAGAACAGATTGCCACTCTGGATTGTCCCAGGGGATGGTCCCGCATTACTGGGGAGGAGTTGGCTTGCTGTCATGAACTGGAAATGGGGCGATGTCAATGCAATTTCTTCTGTGGAGCAAGTATCATGCTCACAGGTCCTGAACAAATTTGACTCATTATTTCAACCTGGCATTGGCACTTTCATGGGGGCCAAGGTAGTGATTCACATAAACCCGGACGCCAGGCCAGTACACCACAAGGCCAGAGCGGTGCCGAACGTGATGAGAGAAAAGATAGAATGCGAATTGGACCGCCTGCCGAGGGAAGGCATCATCTCGCCAGTCGAATTCAGTGACTGGGTGAGCCCGATCGTGCCGGTGCTCAAGGCGAATGGGTCAGTCAGGATATGTGGTGATTACAAGGCCAGCATCAATCGGGTGTCACTCCAAGACCAGTACCTGCTACCAAGAGCGGAGGACCTCTTTGCGACGCTATCCGGTGGCAAACTTTTTTCAAAATTGGACCTGACCTCAGCTTACATGACCCAGGAGCTGGCGAGTGAGTCGAAGAAGCTGACCACCATCACGACACACAAGGGGTTGTTTGAGTATAACAGATGTTCGTTCGGGATTCGCTCGGTCGCCGCAATCTTTCAGCGAAATATGGAAAGCCTCCTCAAGTCGATTCCAAGGACGGTGGTTTTTCAAGACGAAATCCTCATCATGGGTTGCGATACTGAAGAACACCTCCACAACCTGGAAGAGGTGCTACGCAGACTGGATCGGGTAGGGCTGCGACTGAAAAAGGCGAAGTGCGTCTTCCTAGCTCCAGCGGTAGAATTCCTGGGGATGAGGGTAGCAGCAGACGGGATCAGACCTACTGCGTCCAAAACGGAAGCAATCCAGAAAGCACCCAGACCCCATAACAGACAGAGCTGCGTTCGTTCCTGGGGCTCCTGAAGTATTTTGGTAACTTTCTTCCTAAATTGAGCATGCTGCTCGAGCCGCTACACGTGCTCCTACGCAAAGGTCGTGATTGGGTCTGAGGGGACAGCCAGGAAAGGGCTTTTGATAGAGCATGCAATTTGTTATGCTCCAACAAACTGTTAACGTCATATGATCCATGTAAGAAACTTGTGTTAACGTGCAATGCGTCATCCTATGGGGTCGGGTGTGTGTTGCAGCATGTGAATGCCAATGGTCAGTTCCAGCCGGTAGCTTATGCCTCCAGAAGTCTGTCCCAGGAAGAAAGGGGCTACGGGATGGTAGAAAAGGAAGCGCTAACATGTGTATATGCAGTAAAAAAAATGCACCAGTACCTGTTTGGCAGGAAGTTTGAGCTGGGATCAATCACAAACCCCTAACGTCCCTTTTGGCAGACAACAAGGCCATAAATGCGAATGCATCGGCCCGCATACAGAGGTGGGCACTCTCGTTAGCCGCCTATGACTACACAATTCGGCACAGACCGGGCACTGAAAACTGCGCCGATGCACTCAGCAGGTTCCCACTAGCCACCACTGAGCGGCAACTGAGCATGATGCTGAGATGGTCATGGCTGTTGAAGCTTTCGAAAGCGAAGGCTCACCTGTGACAGCCGTCAGATTAAAGTCTGGACAAATAAAACCTGCTACTGTCTTTAGTTAAGAAATGTGTCCTGAATGGGAACTGGGCAGCCATGTACGGGGCATGCCCTGAAGAATTTAAATCGTTTCATAGGCACAAGGATGAACTCTCGATTCAGGCCGATTGCCGACTATTCAGAAACTGAGTAGTCATGCCCCAGATGGGCAGAGAGGTGTTTATCAGAGAACTTCACAATGAGCACCCGGGCATTGTCATGATGAAGGCAATTGCCAGGTCACACGTTTGGTGGCCAGGGATAGATGCAGATCTGGAACTTTGTGTTCGCAGGTGCAATACGTGTGCTCAGCTGGGCAACGCACCCAGGGAAGCCCCCCTTAGCCCCTGGCCTGCCAAGCCATGGTCACGCATCCATGTGGACTACGCAGGTCCTTTCATGGGAAAAATGTTTTTGGTTGTAGTAGTCGCCTACTCCAAATGGATTGAGTGTGCCATTTTCAATTCAAGCACATCCTCTGCCACGGTAGAAAGTTAACGGGCAATGTTCGCTGCCCATGGTCTACTGGATGTCTTGTCAGCGACAATGGCCCGTGCTTCACAAGCACTGAATTCCAGGACTTCATGGCAGGCAATGGAATTAACCATATCAGAATGGCACCATTCAAGCCGGTCTCAAACGGCCAGGTGGAACGAGCAGTGCAGATAATCAAACAGGGGATGCTCAGAATCCAAGGGGGTTCCCTACAAACCCACTTATCATGCCTCCTGTTGGCCAATAGATCCCGACCACACTCGCTCACAGGGGTTCCACCCGCAGTGCTGCTAATGAAAAGGATGCTCAAAACCAGGTTATCCCTTATACACCCTATTATGAAAGAAATTGTTGAGAGCAGCCTTCAGTCACAATATGACTACCATGACAGGAATGTGAGGGCGCGATGTATTGATGTCAATGACCCTGTTTTTGTCCCTAATTACGCTGCAGGACCCAAATGGCTTGCAGGCACTGTGATTGCCAAAGAGGGGAATAGGGTTTTAATAGTTAAACTTCCCAAGGACAGTCACTGTAGGCAGTCCGGACAGGCCTGAGGCACCACAAACAGCAGACACTCAGGCCAGGGCCCAACAACCGGAGCCGCAACTCAAGCACTCTACAAGGGAGTGTAAACCACCAGAGAGACTTGACCTGTGATACCAATAAGACTTTGGTGGGGAGGTGATGTCATGTATTCAACTATCATTGTAACCCATGTATAAGCTGACTTAAGTTGTACACCTTGAGAACTTTGACCACAAGCGTGTGAACTTGTGGGAGACACTCCTAACCTGGACTTTCAAGTATAAAAGGGGAAGCTCCACCCACCTTCATCACTTGAGGTCTTCGTAATAAAGTTAACTGGTCACGGAGTGACCTCTCTCAAATATGGGCCTCGTGTGCATTTATATGTATAGTAAGGACATATCAGACCCAAAATATTTGTTCAATTGGTCTGCCATTTCTTTGTTCCCCATTATAAATTCACCTGATTCTGACTGAAAGGGACCTATGTTCACTAAACTTTTTCTCTTCACATATCTATAGAAGCTTTTGCAGTCAGTTTTTATGTTCCAGCAAGCTTCCTCTCGTATTCTATTTTCACACTCTTAATTAAACCCTTTGTCCTCCTCTGCTGAATTTTAAATTTCTACAAGTCCTCAGGTTTGCTGCTTCTTCTGGCCAATTTATATGCCTCTATCTTGGATTTAACAGTATCCCTAATTTCCCTTGTTAGCCACGGTTGAGCCACCTTCCCTGTTTTATTTTTACTGCAGACAGGGATGTACAATTGTTGAAGTTAATCCATGTGATCTTTAAATGTTTGCCATTGCCTATCCACCGTCAACCCTTTAAGTATCATTCGCCAGTCTATTTTAGCCAATTCGTGTCTCATACCATCGAAGTTACCTTTCCTTACGTTCAGGACCCTCGTCTCTGAAGTAACTGTGCCACTCTCCATCTTAATAAAAAATGATGGTCATTCTTCCCCAAGGGGCCTCGCACAACAAGATTGCTAATTAGTCATTTCTCATTGCACATCACCCAGTCTAGGATGGCCAGCCCTCTAGTTGGTTCCTCGACATATTGGTCTAGAAAACCATTCCTAATACACTCCAGAAATCCTCCTCCACCGTATTGCTACCAGTTTGGTTAGCCCAATCTATACGTAGGTTAAAGTCACCCATGATAACTGCTGTACCTTTATTGCATGCATCCCTAATTTCTTGTTTGATGCTGCCCCCAACCTCACTACTATTGTTTGGTGGTCTGTACACAACTCCCACTAGAGTTTTCTGTCCTTTGGTATTCTGCAGCTCTACGCAAACAGATTCCACATCATTCAAGCTAATGTCCTTCCTTACTATTGCGTTAATTTCCTCTTTAACCAGCAACGCTACCCCACCTCCTTTTCCTTTCTGTCTATCCTTCCTGAATGTTAAATACCCCTGGATGTTGAGTTCCTAGCCTTGGTCACCATGGAGCCATGTCTCCATAATCCCAATTTAATCACATTCGTTAATAGCTGCCTGCGCAGTTAATTCATCCACCTTATTACGAATATTCCTCACATTGAGGCACAGAGCCTTCAGGCTTGTCTTTTTAACACGCTTTGTCCCTTTAGAATTTTGCTGTAATGTGGCCCTTTTTGATTTTTGCCTTGGGTTTGTCTGCTCTCCATTATCACTTTTCTTCTTTCTATCTTTTGCTTCTGCCCCCATTTTACTTCCTCTGTCTCACTGCATAGGTTCCCATCCCCCTGCCATATTAGTTTAACCCTTCCCCAACAGCACTAGCAAACACTCCCCCTCGGACATTAGTTCCGGTCCTGCCCAGGTGCAGATCATCTGGTTTGTACTGGTCCCACCTTCCCCAGAGTGGGTTCCAATGGCTCAGGAATTTGAATCCCTCCCTCCTGCACCACTCCTCAAGCCACGTATTCATCTTAACTATCCTGCAACTATACTTATAGGTGTCTTGTCATTATTTTCCAGTGTCAAACTCTGAGAAGTAGCCGATCGTGTTAACTAATTGTTCTTGCTGCTACAAATTCATCTGGGACAAAGCCATCATCCTACAGAGTTAGTGGGAACAGGGTGAGTGGGAATGGGGTGAGTGAGAACGGGGTGAGTGAGAACAGGGTGGGGGGGAACGGGATGTGGGGGGAACGGGGTGAGTGAAAACAGGGTGAGTGGGAACGGGGTGAGTGGGAACTGGGTGTGGGGGAACGGGATGAGGGGGGAACAGGGTGAGTGGGAACTGGGTGGGGGGGAACGGGGTGAGGTGCGAACGGGGTGAGTGGGAACGGGGTGAGTGGGGAATGGAGTGAGTGGGAACGGGGTGAGGGGGAACCAGGTGAGGGGTAACGGGGGAATCTGGGAAGACTGAGTGTTGGGAACAAAGTGTAGGGCTTGTAGGGACCTGGGGATCCTTGTGCATGAAACACAAAAGGTTAGTATGTAGGTACAGCAAGTGATCAAGAAGGCAAATGGAATGTTGGCCTTTATTGCAAAGGAGATGGAGTATCGAAGTAGGGAAGTCCTGCTCCAACTGTACAGAGTATTGGTGAGGCCACACCCAGAGTACTGCGTACAGTTTTGGTCTCCTTATTTAAGGAGGGATATACTTTCATTGGAGGCAATTCAGGAAAGGTTCACGAGGTTGATTGCTGAGATAAAAGGGTTGTCATATGAAGAAAGGTTGAGCAGGTTGGGCCTGTACTACTTGGAGTTTAGAAGAATGAGAGGTGATCTTATGGAAACATATAAGATCTGAGGGGGTTTGACAGGGTAGATGCAGAGAGGATGTTTCCCCTCATTGGGGAATCTAGAACAAGGGGGCATAGTTTCAGAATAAGCGGTCGCCCATTTAAAACAGAAATGTGGCAAAATTTCTTCTCTGAGAGGATTGTGGTTCTTTGAAATTCTCTGCCCAAGAGAGCTGCGGAGGCTGGGTCATTGAATATATTTAAGATGGAGATAGACAGATTGTTGAACGATAAGGGTCAAGGGTTATGGGGAGCGGGCAGGGAAGTGGAGTTGAGACCAAGATCAGATCAGCCATAATTTTATTGATTGGTGGACCAGGTTCGAGGGTCCAAATGGCCGACTCCTGCTCCTATTTCTTATGTACTTATGCTCTTAATACCAGTGTTAGGCCCAGGGAATAGTACTCTGTGATTAAACATTCTGTATAATATATTGACTCCCTGTAATTGTAAGAACTCTTGGAGACTCCTGTTTAAAATGCTTAATGTTAATCTGTAGAGAAACCCCAACACATGGAAATGATACTGAACCTTTTGTGGACATGTAAACACCGACACTGACCAAACCTTTGCAGAAATGTAAAGACCAATACTGAACACAGTGAAGTCCATGATAGCTGGACTAGACAATAGACCAGGTTCTGAGGTGCTAAATGCGTGCTCACAAAGAAGATAGATCATCGATGGATCAAAGGAAGGATTCAATGAATGACAGGTAGCCATGGAAACAAGACCTGAGAAAAGACAGGGATAAAACACACATACGATGGAGGGACAGGAAGCTGCAGTCGTGAGAGAAAGGTGATGTAGTCGGTCATCAGAAGTTTGCTCCACGAAGCCGTCAGACCACCGGGTCGATGGTGAGTGCACAGGGAAAGTGAGGCAGAGACTCAGCAAAGACCAGTGGGAACACGGCTGTTGTTATGGAAGGGTGACCCAACCAGTCCTCAGCAGACACACATCACATCAGCGGACCCACTGCGACTATTGTGAGCACACAGGGAACTGAGCAACTGGTAACTATAACGTAGTTTAGCAGCTCAAGGGACAGACTGATAGGTGTAATGTTGATTACAGGTTGATCAGGCTCAGTAAAGACTGCCTCGCACTGTGGAAACTATACTTATAGATGTCTTGTCATTATTTTCCAGTGTCAAACTCTGAGAAGTAGCCGGTCGTGTTAACTAATTGTCCTTGCAGCTACAAGTTAATCCGGGACAAACCCATCGTCTTACAGAGTGAGTGAGAATAGGGTGAGCCTGGAAAAGGGTGAGTGAGAACGGGGTGAGTCGGGTAAGGGGTGAGTGGGAACAGGGTGAGGGGGAAACAGGGTGAGGGGGGAATGGGGTGAGGGGGGAACAGGGTGAGGGGGAACGGGGTGAGCGGGAAACAGGATGAGGGGGGAACAGGGTGAGGGGGGAACGGGGTGAGGGGGGAACAGGGTGAGGGGGAACGGGGTGAGCGGGAAACAGGGTGAGGGGGGAACGGGGTGAGGGGGAAACGGGGTGAGGGGGAAACGGGGTGAGGGGGGAACGGGGTGAGGGGGAAACGGGGTGAGGGGGGGAACAGGGTGAGTGGGGAACAGGGTGAGGGGGAACGGGGTGAGGGGGGAACGGGGTGAGTGGGGAATGGGGTGAGGGGGGAATGGGGTGAGGGGGAACAGGGTGAGGGGGGAACGGGGTGAGGGGGGAATGGGGTGAGGGGGGAATGGGGTGAGGGGGGAACAGGGTGAGGGGGGAACGGGGTGAGGGGGGAATGGGGTGAGGGGGGAATGGGGTGAGGGGGGAACAGGGTGAGGGGGGAATGAGGTGAGGGGGAACTGGGTGAGGGGGAACAGGGTGAGGGGGGAATGGGGTGAGGGGGAACAGGGTGAGGGGGGAACGGGGTGAGGGGGGAATGGGGTGAGGGGGGAATGGGGTGAGGGGGGAACAGGGTGAGGGGGGAATGAGGTGAGGGGGAACTGGGTGAGGGGGAACAGGGTGAGGGGGGAATGGAGTGAGAGGGGAACGGGGTGAGGGGGATGGGGTGAATATTTAACACCAAACTATATCGTTGATTAATGGCCAAATAATCTGAGAAAATAGAACAGAATAAATAAGCGGCAATGGGCAAAAACTGAACCATTAGCTTTCAATAATTAACAACAGATGAATAAATTTTAACTGAGTCAATATTGCAAGAAATCGTCCAATTAAACTAAACTGAGCAATGAAATGGATCAAACGGAATAAGAACATAAGAACGTAAGAAATAGGAGCAGGAGTCGGACATTTGGCCCCTCGAGCATTCTCCGCCATTTAATAAGATCATGGCTGATCTGATCATGGACTCAGCTCCACTTCCCTGCCCGCTCCCCATAACCCTTGACCCCATATCGTGCAAAAATGAAATCCATCTAATAGCATTCAGTATGAAAGGGAAACTAGTGGAGGCTGGGCAGTGAGCCACAGGATCTTGCTCTGTCCAATAGAAGCGATGTACTTGCTACCAGTGGGGATCAGAAGAAAGATTGCTGGGAGAATGGACAGAATGCTGACCAATGCACCGTGGAGCAGGAGAACAGCTGAATGGTTGCAGTTATTGGGGTATTGATAATTGGGGAATAGAGGGAATCCTCTGCAGTAAAACGAGAGGCTAGGAGGTTGTGTTGCCTTTCCTGGTCTGTTTGTCCCTCGGCCAATTAGCAGGTGGTTCAGGTAGTAATCATACCAGATTATTACCCTCGAGATCCTGCTTTTTAATTTTGCCCATAGCACCCGGTGCAAGGGGAAGGGATATCTGGAATAGGCTGTGAAGGAACTTGGAAAGAGAGTGGGAAAAACCAGCTGTGGTGATCCATGTCGGAGCCAACGCCATGGGAAAGAGCAGGGAGGAGATCCTGCTGAGGGAGTTTCAGTTGCTATGGGCAAAATTAAAAAGCAGGACCTCGAGGTTAATAATCTGGGGATTACTACCTGAACCACCTGCTAATTGGCCGAGGGACAAACAGACCAGGAAAGGCAACACAACCTCGTAGCCTCTTGTTTTACTGCAGAGGATTCCCTCTATTCCCCAATTATCAATACCCCAATAACTACAACCATTCAGCTGTTCTCCTGCTCCACATTGCATTGGTCAGCATTCTGTCCATTCTCCCCGCAGTCTTTCTCCTGATGTGTGGCTGAAAGCCTGGTGTGGGAAGCAGGGCTTCCATTGTTGAAACACTGGCACTAGTACTGGGACAGGAAAGAGCTGTTCCACTGGGACAGGCTGCACCTGAACCGGGCTGGGACCAAGGACCTAGCCGAAATGGTCAGTTGGATTGTAGAAAGGACTTTAAACCAATAAAGATCAGGAGTGTCTGGGGCTCAATAAAAATAATCACAAGATGACATAAACAGGCAGTAATGGAAAGATCAGAGTGCAAAAATAAAGAGAAAAATAATGATATACTCCGGGATCAGCAAAGATTACAGGAAGCAACAAAAAAAAACATGTTAATAATAAAACAGGACTGATAACAAAAAATAATATTCAATTGCCCATACAGCTGTAAATGGGGGTGGGGGGAGGCGGGGTGGTGTGTGGTCTCTATGAGGGGGTCAGGTTCCCTTCTAACTAACTTGAGCAGTTTCGAATCGCTCCCACTCCCTTGGGTTCTGTACTCTGGATTTATTTGGGGGGTGTGACAAAGGTGCAAAGGACACTGGTTTGATGCAAAGAACTTTGGTTTTATTACAGCCAAAGTGATACAGGCTTATTACTCTTGTTCTAAAATATAAGGCCAAACTTACAATCACTAATAAATAACAATACAAGGAAAGGTACAAAGCCAAACTTATAATCACTCTAATAAAGAACCATACATTACACATTCAAAGCGGGTGGCAGTAAAATTATACCTCCCACCCCCAATACCTAATTCTAGCTAGGTTAGACTCCAGGGCGACAGGGACTTATACTTACCAATCCTTTTGATAGTTAATGGTAGATTGTGATGTTCTTCCTTCCTTCAGGATTTCAAGACTTCGAGGCTGGAGTAGTTAGTTTACAACTGTCGTGTTGGTTTCTCTCTCCTTGTCTTGATGAGGTAGTAGCAACCACCTCTCTCCCCTCTCACTCGCTCTCTCTCTCCTCTGTTGAAAACAGTGGCCAGTTATATGATTTCAGTGGTTCTAATCTTGCCGCCCAATCTTTTCACAATTCTTTGTATAATTTTGGCGGGCTTTGTTCTTCTTTGTAATATTTTGTCGGGCTCGTTAAAGTTGATATGTCTTGGGTGGGTTGATGTTCAAAAACTGTTTCCTGATGGAAATATTAGTTTGGTAATTGCAATGTCCTTTTGTGTTTAGTCTTTCGCATACATGCTGGATTGGGCCTCTTTGTGATGTATATGCTGAAATGGTTTGTCCAGACCCATGTTGATGGGGAGCTACCTCTGGGTGATTTTGTGATGGTAATGTCTCTTGTGGAGAAGGATTTTCGAATACTCATTCTTCCAGAGAGGTTAACTCAGTCTTCACACCCAGACAGTTCAAATAATCAAGTGGGCTTCTTTTGTTCCCTAGGTCCGCTCACAGACTTGAATTTGTCTTGTAAAAGTTCATAATTCTATTAAAGTTCGTCGTTTCTTCAATAAACACTTTAGAGTTCCAAACTTTTCGGTAGATAGTCCCAAATTAAATTTCCTTTCGAATCAGCCCAAACACAGAGGGGTTTCTTGTGAATTTTGCATGCTTTCAGTCCCCCCTGTTGACACTCCACACTCTTGAGTGTCAATCAAGGTAAGCAAAATTCCTGCTCCTGAGAGTCAACCTTCCCTGCATTTATACTAGCTAAACATTACCCTGCATCCCCTGTTGAAATGCAATGAAATATACAGGTGACTACAGTCATTACAGTTCGGTTATAGCATTGAGTGGGTATGATGTCCCTCTTTTACTCGGTTTTCACAGTAAAATGACGGTATACAGTCATACACAACTCTAAGTAAAGTAAAATAAAAACACATAGTAACATATTCTCAAATAGCATAAAGGTCCATAGTCAAACATGTTTTAAGTTCAGTAAAATAAAGGTACATAGTCAAAACATTTAATTAGCACTCTTACAATACTCGCGATGTTGCGGTTTACAGCAGGTAAAATCAAACACAAATTAAACATGGTAGTATGGTATCACCCCTCCCTGCACGATTCCCAAGTTCAGCCAAGGAGCATATAGCACCCTTTGGTGCCTGACCTGATGGCCTCTGCGTTTCACTCACCAAGTGAGACACCATAAGTAAAGTATAATCACGAGTTGACAAATAACTGAAGTATGGGAAGCGATTCGGATCCAGACTGGGACTTCGATATTTCGGAATGGTGATCTCAAGAATCTTTTTCCCTATCTCAATGGTTTTCTGTTCTAGAGTATAGAAGTGTTTTTGTGAGATAATTACAGCTTTTAGCAGAGTGGTAAGATGTTCGGGTAGAGGGGGAATTGCATAGCCAAAATATATAACATAATCCTGCAGGTTTGTAATGTTTACTTTCACAGTGAGGTGGACAATGGAGGGTTCAGGAATGGGGACAATCCGTTCCTGGGCCACTTGAACTGATGCCTCAGGTTTGAAGCAAAAACTGCTGTCACTTACCGGACACCAGAAGTGTCCATGCTGGTAGAGGGGCACACTGGTGGTGACACAATATGTCCCACCCTCTGTGTGTGCTCCCTGTGGAGGGACATGGTCTTGTGCCATTACCTCCATGGTACAGTTAATAGGTTGTGCGCCAGCAGCTTTAAACCCACACTGTGACTTAGAATGGGCATTCAAGTACTGGGGACACAGTATTACGTGTGCACCCCGGCTCCGGCACCCGGAGAGGTCAGTACCCATTACAGCGTGCTCCCACTTTATGTCATAGGGTGGGAGTGGGACCGCTGCAAACCGAATGTGTGCACCTCCCTGAATAACTCCAATGTTTTTCACCCGGTATACTGGTGCGGGCTGACCCAGCCATGACCAGATTCCTTAATACTATCCCAATAATAGTGTGGTTAGATTTCCCACAGCCTACTGGGACAGGGTAGGCTTCAGAGGCTAGGCAGAGCTGGCACGGGCTTAGTGAATTGCTGTATGGGTGGAGGACTGCGAGGTGCTTGTTCCTGATCCAAGAGGGGACTACACCTTGTCCTAAATCCTCCAGGTTGTTGTGGCCCTCGCCCTACAACCATGCCCCATATAGTATGCACACCTCATTCTGTGCAGCCTGGTCAGAAGCATTTCTATCCTCCCGTATAAGTGCATTCACTGTCTGTGCTTGTTTTTCTAGCTCAGCCACTATTTCCTTTAAATGGACCATCATAACCTGGTCCTCGTGTAGTTCTGATCTTACCATGGTATTCTCCTGTTTTAGGATTTTTCTCAATTGGGTCTTTCAACTGTTTATCTGTGTTTGCAGTTCTATGTCATCTAGGCTATTTATTACAGAGGATGCTGTATTGTAGGTAGTGAAAACATCATTTATGATTCCCCTTCTAGGTCTCCTTGAGCCCATGGTGTCCCTTGCGTTTACATAGAAACATAGAAACATAGAAAATAGGTGCAGGAGTAGGCCATTTGGCCCTTCTAGCCTGCACCGCCATTCAATGAGTTCATGGCTGAACATGCAACTTCAGTATCCCATTCCGGCTTTCTCACCATACCCCTTGATTCCCCTAGTAGTAAGGACTTCATCTAACTCCTTTTTGAATATATTTAGTGAATTGGCCTCAACAACTTTCTGTGGTCGAGAATTCCACAGGTTCACCACGCTCTGGGTGAAGAAATTCCTCCTCATCTCGGTCCTAAATGGCTTACCCCTTATCCTTAGACTGTGTCCCCTGGTTCTGGACTTCCCCAACATTGGGAACATTCTTCCTGCATCTAACCTGTCTAACCCCGTCAGAATTTTAAACATTTCTATGAGTTCCCCTCTCATTCTTCTGAACTCCAGTGAATACAAGCCCAGTTGATCCAGTCTTTCTTGATAGGTCAGTCCCGCCATCCCGGGAATCAGTCTGGTGAACCTTCGCTGCACTCCCTCAATAGCAAGAATGTCCTTCCTCAGGTTAGGAGACCAAAACTGTACACAATACTCCAGGTGTGGCTTCACCAAGGCCCTGTACAACTGTAGCAACACCTCCCTGCCCCTGTACTCAAATCCCCTTGCTATGAAGGCCAACATGCCATTTGCTTTCTTAACCGACTGCTGTACCTACATGCCAACCTTCAATGACTGATATACCATGACACCCAGGTCTCGTTGCACCTCCCCTTTTCCTAATCTGTCACCATTCAGATAATAGTCTGTCTCTCTGTTTTTACCACCAAAGTGGATAACCTCACATTCATCCACATTATACTTCATCTGCCATGCATTTGCCCACTCACCTAACCTATCCAAGTCGCTCTGCAGCCTCATAGCATCCTCCTCGCAGCTCACACTGCCACCCAACTTAGTGTCATCCGCAAATTTGGAGATACTACATTTAATCCCCTTGTCTAAATCATTAATGTACAGTGTAAACAGCTGGGGCCCCAGCACAGAACCTTGCGGTACCCCACTAGTCACTGCCTGCCATTCTGAAAAGTCCCCATTTACTCCTACTCTTTGCTTCCTGTCTGACAACCAGTTCTCAATCCATGTCAGCACACTACCCCCAATCCCATGTGCTTTAACTTTGCACATTAATCTCTTGTGTGGGACCTTGTCGAAAGCCTTCTGAAAGTCCAAATATACCACATCAACTTGTTCTCCCTTGTCCACTCTAATGGAAACATTCTCAAAAAATTCCAGAAGATTTGTCAAGCATGATTTCCCTTTCACAACTCCATGCTGACTTGGACCTATCATATCACCTCTTTCCAAATGCACTGCTATGACATCCTTAATAATTGATTCCATCATTTTACCCACTACCGATGTCAGGCTGACCGGTCTATAATTCCCTGTTATCTCTATCCCTCCTTTTTTAAAAAGTGGGGTTACATTGGCTACCCTCAACTCCATAGGAACTGATCCAGAGTCAATGGAATGTTGGAAAATGATTGTCAATGCATCCACTATTTCCAAGGCCACCTCCTTAAGTACTCTGGGATGCAGTCCATCATGCCCTGGGGATTTATCGGCCTTCAATTCCATCAATTTCCCCAACACAATTTCCCGACTAATAAGGATTTCCCTCAGTTCCTCCTCCTTACTAGACCCTCCGACCCCTTTTATATCCGGAAGGTTGTTTGTGTCCTCCTCAGTGAATACCGAACCAAAGTACTTGTTCAATTGGTCCGCCATTTCTTTGTTCCCCGTTATGACTTCCCCTGATTCTGACTGCAGGGGACCTACGTTTGTCTTTACTAACCTTTTTCTCTTTACATATCTATAGAAACTTTTGCAATCCGTCTTAATGTTCCCTGCAAGCTTCTTCTCGTACTCCATTTTCCCTGCCCTAATCAAACCCTTTGTCCTCCTCTGCTGAGTTCTAAATTTCTCCCAGTCCCCGGGTTCGCTGCTATTTCTGGCCAATTTGTATGCCACTTCCTTGGCTTTAATACGATCCCTGATTTCCCTTGATAGCCACGGTTGAGCCACCTTCCCTTTTTTATTTTTACGCCAGACAGGAATGTACAATTGTTGTAGTTCATCCATGCGGTCTCTAAATGTCTGCCATTGCCCATCCACAGTCAACCCCTTCAGTATCATTCGCCAATCTATCCTAGCCAATTCACGCCTCATACCTTCAAAGTTACCCTTCTTTAAGTTCTGGGCCATGGTCTCTGAATTAACTGTTTCATTCTCCATCCTAATGCAGAATTCCACCATATTATGGTCACTCTTCCCCAAGGGGTCTCGCACAACGAGATTGCAAATTAATCCTCTCTCATTACACAACACCCAGTCTAAGATGGCCTCCCCCCTAGTTGGTTCCTCGACATATTGGTCTAAAAAACCATCCCTTATGCACTCCAGGAAATCCTCCTCCACCGTATTGCTTCCGGTTTGGTTAACCCAATCTATGTGCATATTAAAGTCACCCATTATAACTGCTGCACCTTTATTGCACGCACCCCTAATTTCAAGTTTGATGCCCTCCCCAACATCACTACTACTGTTTGGAGGTCTGTATAGGTCTGCTTTGTCTACATTTCCAAAGTCTAACTCATAAAATATCTTGAACATGTTTCTAATTAGGACCTGGTATAGCAGCTCTCTTTCCTTCGGACACCATGCAGGTAGGTGTACCTCGGTAAGGTTTAAAATTACTGAAGGTACTGCATAATGTATAACACCTTTTCGGTCGGTACCAATACTAATCCGTTTCCAGGTCCCTTGGTGGTGGTAGGACACCTTTCTATTGCATATTGGCGGGGTTGTGGGTAGGGGTTTCTTAATGTGTGCTCTTAGTTCGGTGGTGTTAATTGGGAGTGGGGAGTGTGGCACCGTGCACCCGTGTAGGCTAGAATCCCACCCCATCCCGTCCCCTTCATCTTGCCATTGCCTGGCGAAGGTGATCGATATGCCTGTGGGACAAATACTCTCTGATCCCCACATGCAAACGCAAATGCAAATTCCTTGTTCGGATTCCCACCATTTGTCCCAACACACTTTTAATCCTCCCTGTGTCCCCGTGATGGTGCAGTACGTATCATTACCGAGTCTTTCCCAGTCCGATTCCTGGTCCCATGTGTTCTTGCTGAGTTTTCTGAGCCACCACCATCTTCCCAGAGGAATCTGTCCTTTGCAAGTCAAACATACACGTTTTCCCTCTGTAACACTGACTCGGGCAGCGATGATCCGTATCCGGGGGCATGGAACTGAGGCCTTCCCGTAGGTGAAGCCTTCCTGGCTGGAGTAGTGGGTAGAATGAGATCCCAGCTACCCTGACCATCTTCCCTCGTGGGTGTAAACGGCGAGTTCTTCCACGTCTCGGGTGCCATCCCCGGCGGTTACGATCGGTGCTCTCCCTCCTGAACACCCGTAAATGAGGGATTCTTCCACGTCTCCTCGGTCGCTGCTGCTCATCCTTATCAGGGTGAGCAGGAACAGGATCCTTCACATGCTGGCCTCTTTCCTGTAGGGGCACATGAAACAGATTGTCGAGCCCTGAGAAAGCTCTCTGGCTTGACAAAGGTGACTGAGTTCCAAGTTGGGCTCATAGTCTTTAATTGACTGGCTGTCTTATTCAGTTCCTTGTGGACTGATTGCTTTTAACTTTATCTCACAGTCGTTCTGCTTGTTATCTTACCGCGCTTCCTTAATAGCCATACGGATAGATTCTTCTTACTCCCGGGTGTTACCCGGCCTGTGCTTCTTTTTACAGCTGCACAGGTAGATTCTTTTCCTTACCCCAGTTAACTAATGCATATATACTTATCATTACACAGATAAATCTTACACTATTCTAAATTTATTCACTAAATATTCTTAAATTCATATTGCTAAACATCCTTAAATTCACATCGCTATATATGTACATCTGCCACCCGTCTCCGGGTGGCCAGGTTAATTCCTGCCTGCTCTCTTTCTTCTTCTCCCGCTGGGTGTCCAGGTAATAGGTCGGTCTGCACCACCTAACCCGAAGTACCCTGACCCGACGTGGGTTTGAGTCCTACACTATCGGGGGAACGTCCCCTCTGGTGCTGCAGCACACCACTCCTTTGCGGGTGGCTGCCTGGTTCGTTTCTTCCCCTGGGGGTTGTTCTGCCTGGTTGAGGGCTACGGGCTGGGGACTCTCACTTGGTGGCTGGTCCACCGCTATCTGTTCCGGGGGTCCCTTGTTGACCGAGGCTACCGGCTGGGTGTCCCTGCTCGCGGGCTGGTCTCTGACCTTAGGTGCCCTTTTGCGGCTGGTCCCTCTCCCGGGGCTGAGCCATTCAAATTGGAGCACTGGTGACCACGTTGTTTTTGGCCATGGTGTGCGGGGAGTTCTTCTTAAGGCTCCGGCTACTGGAGGTGCATCCGAATCCCAAATGATTGGTGGGACAGCTCCTCCAGTAACACAGTCCACCGCCCCTCTAGGTGCAGTCTGTGGGTCTACCATGTTCCCTGTGGGATTTCCACAGTCGGGGGGCTGTTGGCTGGGGTTCCCTGTCTTTAGCACGGTTTACAGTTTTTGGCTGTCCCTTATGTTTAGTTGCTGCCCCTGGGTTGAAAAGATTGCACTGATTTATTTGGAACCACTTTGTTCGGCGGGACAATTTTATGGCGTAGACCATGGGGCTTGCCTTGTCGACAATGTGGCACGGTCCCATGTACAGTGCCTCAAAGAACCCTACTCTAGCGTAGTTCCTTACCATAACCTGGTCCCCTATATCCCACTCGTGGTGTTTGTGGGGTTCTAGCAGCAGTCGGTTGCTCCGATGCTGTTGTTAGCAATCTGCCAGTGAATCTGTTTGAGGTATTCAAACAGATTCCTGACAATGGTGTCCCGGTTTGCTTCCCTAAGCTGACCTTTCGTGAGTCCCGGGACTAACACATGGATGGGGGTTCGCAAGGCTCTGCCGGTCATGAGCTCGTACGGACAGTACCCCGTGCTCTTTGACTGGGTGGCCCGGAACCCCATGAAGACCAGTGGTAAGACCTCTACTCACCCTTTGGGTGAGTCCCCTGTCTCTTTGTGCAGCTTTTCCTTGACAGTGCAGTTTAAACGCTCCACAGGCCCGGATGACTGCGGGTTGTGTGTGACATGCCATTTTCCTTTGATGCCGAACACCTTAAGGGTCTCCTGCATCACCTGCCCGGTGAAGTGGTTCCCTTGGTCGGACTCCATGTATTGTGGTTGTCCCCATCGAGAGAACACTTCTCTGACCAGGTTCCTGGCTGTTCCCAGGACAGTGGCTGTTCGCCATGGGAAGGCTTCCACCCATTTGGTGAATATATCCACTAATACTATGCAGTACTTGTAACCTCCGTGGGCAGTGGGTAGGGGCCCGATGTAATCGATCTGGATCGACTGCCAGGGTCCCTCTACCCTCCTGATATGTCCCATTGACACCTTTTTTTTCTGGGGGTCGGGGTTGTTAGCTGCACACACCAGACAGCTAGCACAGAACTCGCGGACGTCTTCCCTGAGTCCCGGCCACCACCCTACCTGTTCTACTCGTTGCCAAGTGGTCTCAGGTCCTGGGTGTCCTGCTCTTGGATCCTCATGGGCCAGCTGGAGGAGTTCTCTCCGGTGTTGTTGAGGTACTACCCATTGCCCTCCCCTGAACAGCATGCCTTCTTTAATGGCAATTGCTGCAGTGCCATATGGGCTGTCTATCCTTTCCCCTTGAGCTAGCGTGTTCAGGACAGTTTTGAGGACTGGGTCTTGGATCTGAGCTGTTTTTAGGTCCCGGAGCAAAGCTATCCCTGCCTTCCCTGCCATCCCCATCCTGCCCCTGACTGCTGCTATGGGTCCTGGATTGTACAGATCCCAGAGCTTGCCCGTGCAGGCTCCCTGCTTGGCCAATCTGTCAGCCTGTTGGTTTCCTTCGCTCCAGGGTTCAGTGGTGGAATGTGCCTTCACCTTATGTATGTAGATATTCCCTTCCTTCCCGACTGGTTTCATGATCTTTTCCAGTAGGGGCTTAATTGCCAGGGGTCTCCCATCTGCGGATGTGTGTCCGGATGCGGGACCAGATAGCCAGGTACGCCGTACATGAATTATATATGAACATGCTGTCCGAGCAAATCGTGTATGGGGTAGGGAATTCTTTGGGGTGTGTGACTACGTACACCACCGCAGACAGTTCAGTGTTCTGGGAGCTCATAGTATTGGGGAGTTTAATCGCCAGGGCAATGCCTGCCTCTGGGTTATAAACTCCGCAGCCTGTGAGTCGTTCACCCGCAGATACCGTGCTTGGACCGTCCACATAGATCTCTCGGCCTGTGGGGTGTAACCCAGCCCGAAAGCCTATGTTAATTTCCCATACCCCTTCTACAGAATGCCAGTGGGCTGTCCCTGAATAAATCAAGTTGGCTGCAAGTCTTGGCTCGCAGAGACCTTTTACCCTTAGGTCCATTTGAGAGAGGAGCAGGGTCCAGCTAGCAATGCGGGCACTGCTCACTGTCCCGTCCTTGATTCTCCCGTCCAGGAGCATTTGGGTGGGCGTATGGTGGGTAAGGAGTGTGATAGGGGATCTCCCTGTGAAGATCAGTGATCTTTTCACAGCCCAGTGAGTGGCTAGGAGGTGCTGCTCACAGTTGGAGTATCCCTTTTCCACGTCCGTGAGTATCCTGGAGGAGTAGACCACTGGTCTCAGCCGGCCGTGCTGCTCTTGGAGCAGTACTGCACTCAGGCTGTCCCCACTGGCTGCTACCTCCAGGAAGAACTCCCTACCCCCATCTATGGCCCCTAGAGCTGACGCGGTCTGCAGGTCTTTCTTGAGTTGGATAAATGCTGCCTCGCAACCTTTGTCCCATTCCCACTCCACTCCCTTGTGTAGGAGTCGGAGCAGAGGGGCTGCTGTGGCTGCATAATCCTCAATGAAGTCTCTGCAGTATCCGGTTAACCCAAGAAAAGATCTTACTCCTGTTACTGTGTTGGGGGCGGGTAACTTCTGCACTGCTTCCCTTCTTTCTTTGTCAATGGCTCTCTCCCCAGCGCGCACAGTCAGTCCCAGGAATTTTACTTCCTTCAGGCCGATCTGTGCCTTCTTGGGATTTACTTTAAATCCCTCTTCTTTCAGCAGCTCCAGCAGCTCAGCCAGCAGTGGGCCATGCTCCTCCCCCTCATCGGTGAACAGGAGCAGGTCATCTACATACCGTACTAATTGCTGGGGTCTGCTGAAGTTCTTTAAACAGTTGGCCATACATGGATGGCAAATACTGGGGCAGCTTTGGAAGCCCTGAGGGAGACAGTTCCAAGTGTATTGCTGTCCTTTAAAGGTAAAAGCAAACTTGTACTGATCTTCCCTTCTTAAAGGTATGGACCAGAACCCGTTGGAAATATCCAGCACCGTGAAGGTGGTCGCGGAGGCTGGGATACTTCCAATGAGGTCGGCGACAGCAGCAACAGTGGGTGCACAGGCGGGGATGTTAGAGTTGAGTACTTGGTAGTCCACCGTGGCTCTCCAGGAGTTATCTGGTTTCTTAACTGGCCACAATGGAGAGTTCACATGGGTAGCTATTGGTCTCAGTACCCCCTGTTTAACTAGCGAACCCAAGGCTGTTTCCATGTCTGCCTCCGCCTCCCTGGGGAAGTTGTACTGTTTCTGCGGTTGGGTCATCGGGTCCCCATCTATGCTAACCTCGACCCCATTTATTCTCCCACAGTCGTGTTTGTGAGTGGCAAAAGCTGCAAGGTTTTTCCTCACATTTTCTTGATATCCTACAGGGGTATTACTGACCAGTGATTCAAGGTCGTAACCCTCCTTTGGTTTCATGGTGCACACCGTCCCTTTTCCCTGTTTTCCCAGGATAACCATCACCTCACTCTCCTGTCCCGTACAGTCTGACCCCCAAAGACAGCAGTTTCTTAAATCCACTAGGTTCCCATGGCCTTGGATGAAGTCAGTCCCCAGGATCCCTCTCCCTTCCTGTTCCCACTTCATCAGGACACAAGTCCACTTCGTGTGGAGTGTACCTAAATTAAGCGGAAGGGAGAATGAGCCAGTCTGTTCAGTGCCTGTGAAACCCACTCAGCTGTAGGGGACCCCGTTAGACAGAGGTGAGGTGGCGGGGTTAGCTGCATAGACAAGGGTGCTTGAGGCACCGGTGGCCAGCAAGTAAGTCCCTTTCACCTTTTCCACTTCCATCTGTACAGTCGGGCTCCCCCACGCATCATACTCGAGGGAACACAGGTGGACAGGCTATGCCTGTCCTAGTCACGGTTTTGGTTGGGAGGGGGCAGATGGGATCTCGGTACCGGTGGTGGTGGCTACCTTTCCAGGGCCATCTAACATGGCTCGGAGTGCGGTTAGAAAGATCTCAAATGAGTGGGGAGGGACTGGCTTATCTGTCTCGGTCTTTTGGGCAGGGGCTGGAGAATTGTTTCCTGTGCGATTCTTCCAAGGATTTTTACAATCTTTTCTCCAGTGCCCACTCTTTCCGCACCCGAAGCAGGTACATTTTGTATTGGAGGAGTTGGTTAGGTCGGATTTTGTGAACCCTTCCCTTTTGTGGGTGCTCTTCTGTCCCTCTGCCGTTTGTGTAAGCTAGGGTCAGTTGCCTAAGCACTCCCTGTTCTGTGGCTTGGGGATCTCTGGGGTCGAACCAGGCCTCAGTCTTAGTTCTTATTCTGGGTAAACTGTTAGGTACTACGCTTCGGAGCCAGTGTGTTAATTTGTCCAGGTTTAAGTGATCTCTGTCTATGTCCCCACTACAGGCGCTTTTGTACACCGGCCACAGTCAGTCTGCGAAAGCCTGTGGGGTTTCTCCTGTGAGCGGCACCGTTTGTTCTACTCTAGAGAAGGGACTCCCGTCATTGCAGCCCATAGCTTCTAAAATGTCCTTTTGGACAGCAGCAAGGGTTTTCTGTCCTCTATTGCTCTCAGTAGAGATGGACTGGTACAGTTTGCTGTCTAGAGATAGGAGAAGCACCTTTGCCATTTCTGCATCATCGCATCCATTAATATCTCCTGCCTGTTCCACTTCCACAAAGTGAACTGAGGGGTCTCTCTTTGGAGTTAGCTTTCCCAGGTGGCTTATCATAGCCCTAAGCTGGTGGGGAGTGTGGGGGACCAAAAACTGACTTTCCAGGGGCCCTTGACCCCGTTTAAGGGTGGGCGGGCCAAACTTATGTTGCTGGACTGGGCACATTGGCCCTGGTTCTGGCTCTCCCTGATCTGGCTCTCCTCCCTCTCTTCCCTGCGGCCAAGCCGAGCTGAAACTCGGTGCTACAGGTGGTGGTGGTTCACTATCCCTGTCCGCCCCGCAACTGATTTGCCCGTCCTGCTGCTGCACCGGTGTAGTCACCGGTGCCACAGGTAGTTTCTTCCTTCTCTTCCAGGTTTACCTGGGGCGTACCCGGGCTTATTAGGCATACCATGCCTTTTGCCTTGTACAGAGCAAGGTTTAAACTTTTAATTTGTTGCTGGCAGGGACCATGGTCTCCCGATTCAAACCCATTAGTGCTCGCTACTTTATCTGCTGCTTGCACAACTTTTAATCTTTCCTGGAGCTCTTTTCCTTGTAGGGTGAGGCGAGTGCTTTCCTCCCTCAGTGACTTTTCATTATTTTGGCCTCAGTAACCTGACATTGAAAATAGTCCTGACTGTTTTTAAACCTTTCCATTATCTGAGACCTTTCCTGTTTTAGCTTACGGAGTTCTCCTGATAATCTTTCTTCTGACATAACCCTTTCCTGATAGCACATTCCCATAACTCTGCCTGTAATGTTTCATTCATTCTATCTAGAAGTTGGAACTGTCACTGTAGGCAGACCAACCAGATTGCCTTCTCTACTGCTTCTTTGTGATCTTTACTTGCTGTCCATTGGGCTGCAGCATCAGCCGGACACTCAGCGCTCAACAGACTAAGCACCCATTCTTTAGTGACATTTACTTTCTTATACACATAGGAGGAAATCCTCTCTTCCATTTTGGTTCTTTGCCCCAAAACAGAACTTTCCACATCACACCCCGTGTACCAGAGTCATGCCACAGTCCGCCATTGTGTAAAGCGGAGGTGGTGTGTGGTCTCTATGAGGGTTTCAGATTCCCTTCTGACCAACTTGAGCAGTTCCTTTAGATTCAGTACTTTGGACTTATTTGTGGGGTATAACAAAAGTGCAAAGGACACTGGTTTGATGCAAAGAACTTTGGTTTTATTACAGTCAGGATAATACAGGCTTATTACTCTAGTAAGAAAATACAAGGCCAAACTTACAATCAGTCTAATAAAGAACAATACAAAGAAAGGTACAAGGTTAAACTTATAATCACTCTAATAAAGAACCATACATTACACATTCAAAGCGGGTTGCAGTAAAATTATACCTCCCACCTCCCAATACCTAATTCTAGCTAGGTTGGACTCCAGGGCAGGCAGGGACTTATGCTTGCCAATCCTTTTGATAGTTAATGGTAGATGGTGATATTCTTCCTTCCTTCAGGACTTCAAGACTTCGAGGCTGGAGTAGTTAGTTTACAATTGTCGCGTTGGTTTCTCGCCTTGTCTTGATGAGGTAGTAGCAACCACCTCTCTCCCCTCTCACTCTCTCTCTCTTTCCTCTGTTGAAAACAGTGGCCAGTTATACGATTTTAGTGATTCTAATCTTGCCGCCCAATCTGTTCACAATCCTTTGTATAATTTTGTCGGGCTTGGTTCTTCTTTGTAATATTTTGTCGGGTTCGTTAAAGTTGATATGTCTTGGGTGGGTTGATGTTCGAAAACTGTTTCCTGATGGAAATATTAGTTTGGTAATTGCAATGTCCTTTTGTGCTTGGTCTTTCGCTGGATTGGACCTCTTTGTGATGTATATGTTGAAATGGTTTGTCCAGACCCATGTTGATGGGGAGCTACCTGTGGGTGATTTTGTGATGGTAATGTCTCTTGTGGAGAAGGATTTTCAAATACTCATTCTCAGACAGGTTAACTCAGTCTTCACACCCAGACAGTTCCAATAATCAAGTGGGCTTCTTTTGTTCCCTAGGTCGGCCCACAGGCTTGAATTTGTCTTGTAAAAGTTCATAATTCGATTAAAGTTTGTAGTTTCTTCAATAAACACTTTAGAGTTACAAACTTTAACCCTAACCCTAACCCTAACCCTAACCCTAACCTAACCCTTACAAATTTTCGGTAGATAGTCCCAAATTAAATTTCCTTTCGAATGAGCCCAAACTCAGAGGGGGTTTCTTGTGAATTTTACATTCCTTCAAGCAATGTAGAGAGCATCAGCAATCTAATGTCTTATAGGTCAGAAAGTGTGAATATTACACCTTCAGGACACATGGGCAGGGTGGGGACAGTTCCCCAAATAGGAGTTCTGTTCTCGGATGCAGCTCGCACAAGGAATGGAACAGGGTGAGTGGGAACAGGGTGAGTGGGAACAGGGTGAGTGGGAACGGGGTGAGTGGGGAACGGGGTGAGGGGGGAATGGGGTGAGGGGGGAATGGGGTGAGGGGGAAAGGGTGAATGGGGAATGGGGTGAGTGGGAACAGGGTGAAGGGGGAACGGGATGAGCGGGAACAGAGTGAATGGGCATGGGGTGAGAGGGCAACGGGCTGAGTGGGGAATGGGCTGAGTGGGGAATGGGGTGAATGGGGAACAGGGTGAGTGGGGAACAGGATGAGTGGGGAACAGGATGAGTGGGGAACAGGATGAGTGGGGAACAGGATGAGTGGGGAATGGGGTGAGTGGGGAACGGGGTGAGTGGGGAACGGGGTGAGTGGGGAACGGGGTGAGTGGGGAACGCGGTGAGTGGGGAACGGGGTGAGTGGGGAACGGGGTGAGTGGGGAACGGGGTGAGTGGGAAACGGGGTGAGTGGGAAACGGGGTGAGTGGGGAACGGGGTGAGTGGGGAAAGGGGTGAGTGGGGAACGGGGTGAGTGGGGAACGGGGTGAGTGGGGAACAGGGTGAGTGGGGAACAGGATGAGTGGGGAATGGGGTGGGCTGGGAACAGGACATCACGGTAGAAGACATTAAAAACATCCCAATAGTGGATAATCAAGGGGCTATAAGAAGGGGGGAACTTAATACAATCACTATCACTAATGAAGTAGTACTGGTAAAATTAATGTGACTAAAGGTGGAAAAGTCCGCTGGACCTGATGCCTCACATCCTCGTGTCTTTAGAGAAGTGGCTGCAGAGATAGTGGATGCATTGGTTGTGACCGACCAAAATTCCCTGGATTCCGGGGCAGCCCCAGCAGATTGGAAAACCGCAAATGTAACGCACCTATTTGAAGAAGGAGGCAGACAAAAAGCAGGAAACTACAGACCTGCTAGCCTAACATCTGTCGTTGGAAAATGCTGCAGTCCATTATTAAGCAAGCAGAAGCGGGACATTTGGAAAAGCATAATACAATCAAGCAGAGTCAGCATGGTTTTATGAAAGGGAAATCACGTTTGACAAATTTGCTGGAGTTCTTTGAGGATGAAACGAGCAGGGTGGATAAGGAGGAACCAGTAGATGTGGTGTATTTGGATTTCCAGAAAGCATTCGATAAGGTGCCACATACGAGGTTGCTGCACAAGATAAAAGTTCACGGGGTTGGGGGTAATATATTAGCATCGATAGATGATTGGCTAACTAACAGAAAGCAGAGAGTCGGGATAAATAGGTCATTTTCCAGTTGGCAAACAGTGACTAGTGGGGTGCCGCAGGGATCGGTGCTGGGGCCTCAAATATTTACAATCTATATTAATGACTTGGATGAAAGGACTGAGTGTAATGTAGCCAATTTGCTGATGATACAAAGATGGGAGGGAAAGCAAATTGTGAGGAGGTTACAAAAAATCTGCAAAGGGATAAAGACAGGCTAAGTGAGTGGGCAATAATTTGACAGTTAGAGTATAATGTGGGGAAATGTGACGTTATCCACTTTGGCAGAAAAAATAGAAAAGCGAATTATAATTTAAATGGAGAAAAATTGCAAAGTGCTGCAGTACAGAGAGACCTGGGGGTCTTTGTGCATGAAACACAAAAAGTTAGCATGCAGGTACAGCAAGTGATCAGGAAGGAAAATGGAATGGTGGCCTTTATTGCAAGGGGGATAGAGTATAAAAGCAGAGAAGTCTTGCTACAAATTTACATCATCATCATCATAGGCAATCCCTCGCAATCGAGGAAGACTTGCTTCCACTCTAAAAGTGAGTTCTTAGGTGATTGAACAGTCCAATACGGGAATTACAGTCTCTGTCACAGGTGGGACAGACAGTTGTTGAAGGAAAGGGCGGGTGGGTCTGGTTTGCCGCACGCTCTTTCCGCTGCCTGCGCTTGGTTTCTGCATGCTCTCGGCGATGAGACTCGAGGTGCTGAGCGCCCTCCCGGATGCACTTCTTTCACTTAGGGCGGTCTTTGGCCAGAAACTCCCAGATGTCAGTGGGGGTGTTGCACTTTATCAGGGAGGCTTTGAGGAGGTCCTTGTAATGTTTCCTCTGCCCACCTTTGGCTTGTTTGACGTGAAGGAATTCCGAGTAAAGCGCTTTCTTTGGGAGTCTTGTGTCAGGCATGTGAACAATGTGGCCTGCCCAGCGGAGCTGATCAAGTGTGGTCAGTGCTTCAATGCTGGGAATGTTGACCTGGTCAAGGACGCTAATGTTGGTGCGTCTGTCCTCCCAGGGGATTTGTAGGATCTTGTGGAGACATCGTTGATGATATTTCGCCAGCGATTTGAGGTGTCTACTGTTTATGGTCCATGTCTCTGAGCCATACAAGAGGATGGGTATACTAAGATTGAGAAGAGGTTTGGGGCAATGACCCCGGTCCGGACGTGGATTGGGTCTGCAATGGATCCGTTGGTAAGGATCACGGCCTGCATTCCGTTGTGGAGCAGGCGAAGGATGGTGATGAACTTTTGGGGGCATCCGAAATGGAGGAGGACGCTCCATAGACCCTCGTGGTTGACAGTGTCAAAGGCCTTTGTAAGGTCAAAGAAGGCCATGTATAAGGGTTGGTGCTGTTCCCTGCATTTATCTTGCAGCTTGTCGCACTGCAAAGATCATGTCAGTTGTGCCCCGTAGTGGACGAAATCTGCACTGTGACTCCGGGAGGAGCTCCTCAGCCACAGGGAGAAGATGGTTGAGGAGGACTCTAGCGATGACTGTCCCAGTGGCTGATAACAGGGAGATTCCTCTGTAGTTGCCGCAGTCGGACTTGTCCCCTTGTTTAAAGATGGTCACAATCACTGCATCTCTGAGATCTCCTGGCATGCTCTCCTCCCTCCAGCTGAGGGAGATACGGTCGTGTATTCGCGCCAACAGTGCCTCTGCGTCATACCTTAGCGCCTCAGCAGGGATTCCATCCGCTCCCGTAACCTTGTTGTTCTTGAGCTGTCTTATGGGTTTTTCTACCTCGTGCAGTGCTGGAGTTTTACTGAGGCAGTGGCGGATAGCATGCTGCGGGATGGAGTTGAGGACACTCGAGTCAAAGACAGAGTCTCAATTCAGGAGATCTTCGAAGTGCTCCTTCCAGCAGGCCCTGACTGTCTCGGTGTCCTTGATGAGTGTTTCCCCATTCTTGGCCAGCAGTGGGGTGGGGCCTTGGGTGTTTGGCCCGTAGGTGGCCTTGACTGCGATGAAAAATCCTCGCACATCTTGGTTGTCAGCCAGCTGCTGAATCTCCTGTGCTTTGTCCATCCACCACCTATTCTTTAGGTCCTGGGTTTTTTGTTGAACCTCAGCCTTAATCCGTCTGTAATGCTGCCTTGCTGCTCCCAGGTTGGATTGTCGTTTAAGGTTCAGAAATGCCACGCGCTAGCAATCTATTAGCTCTTGGATCTCCTGGTCATTCTCATCAAACCAGTCCTGGTTTGCATCTCTTCGCAGGCACTGGTTATGGAGGGGCATTCTGCATCTCAGGGTCATCAAGGCACGCCAGGCTAGCTGTGAGGCGCTGACTGTATAGGGCTCTCTTAGCTGGGTCTTTAGGTGCCCCGGCATTGACTTTTTTGCAGCACTGCTTCTGCTGTATTCGCCGCTTTGGGCCAATGTTGATGTCAATGATGGATCGGATTAGGTGGTGGTAGCTTAACACAGGATCAGTGTATGCCCCTAAGGGGAAAGAGCTCTACTCACCAAATAAAACAGCCATGAACTACAAGAGGTGAGAGAGAACGTAAAAGGAACTGAAAAAGCATATAAAAGTGTAAAGAATGGTGTAAATCCGGGGGACTGGGAGAGATATAAAGAACAACATCGGCAGGCAAAATAACATAGTAAGAGCTGCAAAAATAAATTGCGAGGGATAGCAAGATTAATGCAAATGTCACAAAATTGTACCATTAACCCTCGCTCGTTGATTACGAAGCAAGCAGCATGCCAACTTTAAATGATTGTGGCATGTGGCCAACGGTAACTGAACTGTTCATTGGCTGCATGCACAGCAGGGGCCCACAATCGTGAAAGGTCATCATGATTTAAAGCCGGCCTGCACCTCAATTTAAAATCTGACTGTTTGGGACCTTCAGAACATGTTTAAAGGGAACATTGACAGCAGCCCTAAAACTAACCACTGCTCCCTTTCAATAACCCCAACCACTAACCTCAGTAACCACTAGCCCTAAATCGTGCAGTGACAATAATGCGATGTTGGACCGTGCAGTGGTGTCAATAGTCATTGTGATGTTATCGATGATGCAGGTTGGGTGCACTGTTAATAGTCACTCAGAACGGTGGGGGGAGCTTCTCCCCAGTGTGCAGGCTGCAGAAATAATGCTTACAGGGAGTGTGCAGCAGAGAGTGTGATGTGCCTATCACTAATAATCACTGAGACAGCCAGGTGTGGTTGTGCAACAGATTAGGAATACAGGAAGTCACACAAGACAGGTGTATTCCCTTCCAGAAAGGTGGGTGGCTCAGTCTCAGGCCCATTCTGACTTGGTGCCCTTTCTGTTGGGACTTGTCCTTCTCATATTCAACACATATTGCAGGGCGATATGATAGAAATGTTTAAAATGGTGAAAGATGGGTTGGGTTGATAGAAACAGGCTGCTTCCAGGGGTTGAAGGGTCAAGGCAAGGAGCCAGAGATACAAGAATAAATGTAAGATGTTTGGAACAGTGACCAAGAGAAACGTCTTTACACAGAGCGTTGTGAGGCTGTGAATCACTCCCAGGGTTAGTGGTAAGGGCACTAAGCGGTCGAAATTCGGTTGTTACTGTTATGTATTGATGTGTGTATTGTCCTGGTACCTTAAATGTAATATAAGCACAATGGTACACCACAGAGGGCGCTGTGCTGGGAAACCTGGAAGTACCTGCAACAGGCAATATAAAAGGCTGACCACCACACCTGAGAGGCACTCTGGAGCTGAACAATAAAGGACGTAGGTTACAGCAGTTAGATTAACACCAGACCATGTGGAGTCAGTGATATGTGTGCTACGTACACCACATTGGCGACAAGGAAGCGGACGAACTCCACGCAACCATGGCTACTCTGGGCTCGCTAAAGGATTTTAACGTGGGCAATGATTAGGAGGCCTTTACGGAAAGGCACAAGTACTACTTCACAGCAAACGACCTGACGGAGGACACGGACACAATGAGAGATAAGCGTAAGGCGATATTGCTCTCCAGCACCACAGTTACCGCCAGCTAATTACCGCCGCACCTGGGAGAGGCGGCAACTGGGCACAAAGGGCTGAGCATTGCTGGGAAATTCGGTTCTGGGTTTTCAAGGGTGCAAAGTTTTGCCGCCCCATCGACTATCACCATGGAAATCCTGACGTCAGTACGCGTGCAACGTCTCGATGGTGACTGCTGCCCTCCCCTGATGAGTCATCCCCGCAGAGGATCTTGGCTGGTCCAAGTCCTAATCTGGTGGACCATGACAGATGATTTATCATTTTCAAATGCTTCCATGACCATCAACATGTCTGCGGGCTGTGCCACCATCAACAAGTTTGCAGGCTGCGCCATTTCCAATGATAGCCTACTGAGAGCATCCACACAGTTCTCGGTGCCTGGCCTGTGGTGGATGGTAGAGTTATACGCTGATAGCGTGAGTGCCCACCTTTGTATGCGGGCTGAGGCATTAGTATTTATCCCCTTGTTTTCAGCGAACAGGGATATGAGGGGCTTGTGATCGGTTTCCAGCTCAAATTTGAGGCCAAACAGGTACTGATGCATTTTCTTTACCCCAAGCACACAAGCTAATGCCTCTTTCTCAATCAGTTCTTGGCACCGTGGGTGGCTCTGGTGCACAGGAGGGCAGGAAAAAGAGTGGGAGAGCGATAGTGATAGGGGATTCAATTGTAAGGGGAATAGATAGGCGTTTCTGCGGCTGCAACCGAGACTCCAGGATGGTATGTTGCCTCCCTGGTGCAAGGGTAAAGGATGTCTTGGAGCAGGTGCAGGACATTCTGAAAAGGGAGGGTGAACAGCCAGTTGTCGTGGTGCACATTGGTACCAACGATATAGTTAAAAAAAGGGATGAGGTCCTACGAGACGAATTTAAGGAGCTAGGACCTAAATTAAAATGTAGGATCTCAAAAGTAGTAATCTCGGGATTGCTAACAGTGCCACGTGCTAGTCAGAGTAGGAATCGCAGGATGGCTCAGATGAATATGTGGCTTGAGCAGTGGTGCAGCAGGGAGGGATTCAAATTCCTGGGGATTTGGATTGAAGGTGGGACCAGTACAAACCGGATGGTCTGCACCTGGGCAGGTCCGGAACTAATATCTGAGGGGGAGTGTTTGCTCGTGCTGTTGGGGAGGAGTTAAACTAATATGGTAGGGGGATGGGAACCAATGCAGGGAGACAGAGGGAAACAAAAAGGAGACAAAAGCAAAAGACAGAAAGGAGATGAGTAAAAGTGGAGGGCAGAGAAACCCAAGGCAAAAAACAAAAAGGGCCACTGTACAGCAAAATTCTAAAGGGTCAAAGTGTAATAAAAAGGCATGCATGAAAGCCGGTGCCTCAATGCAAGGAGTATTCGGAACACAGGAGAGGGCTCTGAGCTAGTTAGAATGGGTGAGAGCTCAGATGAACAGGATCCCAAGAAAGAATGCAAAAGGCAGGAGGCAGCAGAGGAGAGTAGCACTGGGGTAAGTGTAAACCACAAGGTGATAGGAAGGGACAATATGTATGAATATAAAGGGGCTGCAGGAGGGGTCGAAACTAAAAATCATGGTTTAAAAACTAGTATTAAAACACTCTACCTAAACGTACTCAGCATTCGAAATAAAGTAAATGAGTTGACGGCACAAATCATTACAAATGGGTATGATTTGGTGGCCATTACAGAAACGTGGTTGCAGGGTGGCCAAGACTGGGAATTAAACATACAGGGGTATCTGACAATTCGGAAAGATAGACAAGAAGGGAAAGGAAGTGGGGTAGCTCTTTTAATAAAGGATGATATCAGGGCATCTGTGAGAGACGATATTGGTTCTAATGAACAAAATGTTGAATCATTGTGGGTGGAGATTAGAGATAGTAAAGGGAAAAAGTCACTGGTGGGCGTAGTTTATAGGCCCCCAAATAATAACTTCACGGTGGGGCGGGCAATAATCAAGGGACTAATGGAGGCATGTGAAAAAGGAACGGCACTAATCATGGGGGATTTTAACCTACATATCGATTGGTCAAATCAAATCGCACGGGGAGCCTTGAGGAGGAATTCATAGAATGCATACGGGATTGTTTATTAGAACGGTATGTTACAGAACCTATAAGGGAGCAAGTGATCTTAGATCTGGTCATGTTAATGAGACAGGAATAATAAACAATCTCCTAGTAAAAGATACTCTTAGAATGAGTGATCACAGTATGGTTGAATTTGTAATACAGATTGAGGGTGAGGAAGTAGTGTCTCAAACGAGCATACTATGCTTAAACAAAGGGGACTACAGTGGGATGAGGGCAGAGTTGGCTGAAGAAGACTGGAAACACAGACTAAACGGAGGCACAATTAAGGAACAGTGGAGGACTTTTAAGGAGCTCTTTCATAGTGCTCAACAAAAATATATTCCAGTGAAAAAGAAGGGCGGTAAGAGAAGGGATAACCAGCCGTGGATAACCAAGGAAATAAAGGAGAGTATCAATCAAATTAAAAACCAATGCGTATAAGGTGGCCAAGGTTAGTGGGAAACTAGAAGATTGGGAAAATTTTAAACAACAGCAAAGAATGACTAAGAAAGCAAGAAAGGAAAGATAGATTATGAAAGTAAACTTGTGCAAAACATAAAAACAAATAGTAAAAGCTTTTACAGATATATAAAATGGAAAAGAGTGACTAAAGTAAATGTTGGTCCCTTAGAAGATGAGAAGGGGGATTTAATAATGGGAAATGTGGAAATGGCTGAGACCTTAAACAATTATTTTGCTTCGGTCTTCATAGTGGAAGACACAAAAACCATGCCAAAAATTGCTGGTCTCAGGAATGTGGGAAGGGAGGACCTTGAGACAATCATTATCACTAGGGGGGTAGTGCTGGATAGGCTAATGGGACTCAAGGTAGACAAGTCCCCAGGTCCGGATGAAATGCATCCCAGGATATTAAAAGAGATGGCGGAAGTTATAGCAGATGCATTCGTTATAATCTACCAAAATTCTCTGGACTCTTCGGAGGTACCAGCGGATTGGAAAGCAGCAAATGTAACGCCTCTGTTTAAAAAAAGGGGGCAGACAAAAGGCAGGTAACTATATGCTGGTTAGTTTAACATCTGTAGTTGGGAAAATGCTTGAAGCTATCATTAAGGAAGAAATAGCGGGACATCTAGATAGGAATAGTGCAATCAAGCAGACGCAACATGGATTCATGAAGGGGAAATCATGTTTAACTAATTTACTGGAATTCTTTGAGGATATAACGAGCATGGTGGATAGAGGTGTACCAATGGATGTGGTGTATTTAGATTTCCAAAAGGCATTCGATAAGGTGCCACACAAAAGGTTACTGCAGAAGATTAAGGTACGCGGAGTCAGAGGAAATGTATTAGCATGGATCGAGAATTGGCTGGCTAACAGAAAGCAGAGAGTCGGTATAAATGGGTCCTTTTTGGGTTAGAAATCGGTGGTTAGTGCCACAGGGATCGGTGCTGGGACCACAACTGTTTACAATATACATAGATGACCTGGAAGAGGGGACAGAGTGTAGTGCAACAAAATTTGCAGATGACACAAAGATTAGTGGGAAAGCAGGTTGTGTTGAGGACACAGAGAGGCTACAAAGAGATTTAGATAGGTTAAGCGAATGGGCGAAGGTTTGGCAGATGGAATACAATGTCAGAAAGTGTGAGGTCATCCATCTTGGAAAAAAAAACAGTAAAAGGAAATATTATTTGAATGGGGAGAAATTACAACATGCTGCGGTGCAAAGGGACCTGGGGGTCCTTGTGCATGAAACTCTTTTAGAGTCTACCTGCAAAACATAAACATTAAACTGTGCCACCCGACCTGGGTGACACACCAGACATTTACAAGGCCCTTTTTTTCCTTTTTTTTTTTTTTTTTTTGTGTTTTTGGTTTTTTTTGGGGGGTTTTTTTTGGGCACTAAAATCACAATTTCTCCGGTGCCCCCTATAAAAGGGAAGGGGACACTAAAAGCACCGGCAATTCAAACAAATTAAACTTTAAAACGTAAAATCAAATTAAAATTTGGTTGCCGGGCGTGATGATGCACTCCAGTCCCTCCGGTGCCCACCTCTCGCGGAAGGCCGCGAGCGTACCGGTGGACACCGCGTGCTCCATCTCCAAGGACACCCTGGACCGGATGTAAGAGCGGAAGAGAGGCAGGCAGTCAGGTTGAACGACCCCCTCGACCGCCCGCTGCCTGGACTCCTTGTGCATGAATCCCAAAAAGTTAGTTTGCAGGTGCAGCAGGTAATCAGGAAGGAGAATGGAATGTTGGCCTTCATTGCGAGCGGGATGGAGTACAAAAGCAGGGAATTTCTGCTGCAACTGTATAGGGTATTGGTGAGGCAGCACCTCGAGTACTGCGTGCAGTTTTGGTCACCTTACTTAAGGAAGGATATACTAGCTTTGGAGGGGGTACAGAGACAAGTCACTAGGCTGATTCCAGAGATGAGGGGGTTATCTTATGATGATAGATTGAATAGACTGGGTCTTTTCTCATTGGAGTTCAGAAGGATGAGGGGTGATCTTATAGAAACATTTTAAATAATGAAAGGGATAGACAAGATGGAGGCAGAGAGGTTGTTTCCACTGGTCAGGGAAACAAGAACTAGGGGGCACAGCCTCAAAATACGGGGGAGCCAATTTAAAACCGAGTTGAGAAGGAATTTCTTCTCCCAGAGGGTTGTGAATCTGTGGAATTCTCTGCCCAAGGAAGCAGTTGAGGCTAGCACATTGAATGTATTCAAATCACAGATAGATAGATTTTTAACCAATAAGGGAATTAAGGGTTACGGGGAGCGGGCAGGTAAGTGGAGCTGAGTCCACGGCCAGATCAGCCATGATCGTGTTGAATGGCGGAGCAGGCTCGAGGGGCTAGATGACCTACTCCTGTTCCTAATTCTTATGTTCTTATGTTCAGTAAAAAACTGTGTACTGCATGGGAGCTGGGCCAGCATCCCCGTTGAAATGCAATGGCTAATCAAGCCATTCCAGTGATGAAAGGACGAGCTGTCCATTCAGGCAGACTGCCTGTTGTGGGGTAACCGCGTAGTGCTACCCAAAAAGGGCAGGGAGACGTTCATCTCGGATCTCCACAGCACATACCCGGGTATAGTAATGATGAAAGCGATAGCCAGATCCTACGTGTGGTGGCCCGGTATCGACTCTGACTTAGAGTCCTGTGTACATCAATGCTGCGCGTGTGCTCAATTGACCAATGCGCCCAGAGAGGCACCACTAAGTTTGTGGTTCTGGCTCTCCAGACCATGGTCTAGGATCAGTGTCGACTATGCGGGCCCGTTGCTCGGTAAAATGTTCCTGGTGGTGGTGGATGCTTTTTCAAAATGGATTGAATGTGAAATAATGTCGGGAAGCACCGCAACTACCACCATTGAAAGCCTGAGGGCCATGTTTGCCACCCACGGCCTACCTAACGTACTGATCAGTGACAACGGGCCATGTTTCACCAGTGCCGAATTTGAAGAATTCTTGACCCGCAATGGCATCAAACATGTTACCTTGGCCCCGTTTAAACCAGTCTCCAATGGCCAGGCAGAGCGGGCAGTACAACCAATCAAACAGAGCCTTAAACGAGTCACAGAAGGCTCACTCCAAACCTGCCTGTCCCGAGTACTGCTCAGCTGCCGCACGAGACCCCACTCGCTCACAGGGGTGCCCCCGGCTGAGCTACTCATGAAAAGGACACTTAAAACCAGACTCTCGCTGGTTCACCCCAACCTGTATGATCAGGTAGAGAGCAGGCGGCAGCAACAAAATGTAAACGATGGTCGCGCCACTGTATTACTGGAAATTGATCTGAATGACCCTGTGTATGTGCTAAACTATGGACATGGTCCCAAGTGGATCAGGGGCACGGTGATAGCTAAAGAAGGGAGTAGAGTGTTTGTAGTCAACCTAAACAGTGGACAAATTTGCATAAAGCACCTGGGCAAAACGAGGCTGCAGTTCACAGACTGCCCTGAACAACCCACAGCAGACACCACCTTTTTCGAGCCTGCAACACACAACCAAAGGATCAATGACACCACCCCTTTCAAGGAAATTGAACTCATCATGACCAACAGCCCAGCAAGGCCAAGCTCACCCAGCAGCCCTGCACGGCCAACAACACGCCAGCCCAGCTACTCGGGAGAGAAAATTCCTATGGTAGGTCGTATCACCGTTTCGGTGAAATATAAAGATCAATTTCATAACTTGCCTCTGATAGTAGTGAAAGGAGACAAGTCTGCCTTACTAGGAAGAAATTGGTTGAGCCCATTGAAGCAGGAATGGAGTAAGATTTTGTGTGTGGAAGCGAGATTTTCATCAACGGATGAGGTTATCAAGAAGTATCCGAAGGTGTTCTGCGAAACGGGCAGTCCAATCCAAGGCTTCAAGGCGAGTGTCAGGGTACAGAAGGATGCTCGATCAGTTTACTACAAGCCACGTTCTGTACCATATGCATGTAAGAAGAAAGTTGAGCAAGAACTCAAAAGACTAGAGACGGAGAACATTATTTGTAAGATAGATGGATGTAATTGGGCTACACCCATTGTTGTTGTACCTAAGTCCGATGGTAAGGTAAGATTGTGTGGTGATTATAAAGTAACCGTAAACCAGATTCTAGAGCGTAATGTCCCCAATACATTGCTGAATATGGAAGATTTGTTCACAATACTGACAGGTGGTCAGATCTTCTGAAAACTGGATCTTGCGAATGCCTACTTACAGCTTGAACTAGATGAGGAGTCCAAGTCAGGTTTGACTATAAATACTCATCAAGGCCTATATCAATTTAGCAGGCTACCGTTTGGAGTGTCTGCTGCCCCTGCCATCCAAGGGGTGATGAACCAGATTTTGCAAGGTATTGAAGGGGTAGTATGTTATTTGGATGACATACTAATTTCAGCACCAAATAGGCAAATTCATAATAACATATTGAATGAAGTCCTCAAACGGCTAGAGAATTACAGAGTATGAGTGACTGCTCGTAAGTGTGAGTTATTTAAAAACTCAGTGGAGTACTTAGGGTACAGAGTAGACAAAGATGGTTTACACCCAAGCATAGAAAAATTGGATGCAATTAGAAATGCACCCACTCCCAGGAATGTCACTGAACTTCGTTCATTCTTGGGTCTTTTGAACTATTATGGGAAGTTCCTACCAAATTTGGCTACAGTATTACATCCACTGAATGAACCTTTAAAAAAACAGGTCCATTGGAAGTGGTCAAAAGAATGAGATACAGCATTCAAGGAGTGTAAAAGCAAATTGGTGGAGAGCACCATATTTGTTCACTATGACATATCTAAGATGATTAAGCTAGCATGTGATGCCTCTCCATATGGAGTTGGGGCAGTAATCTCTCATGTATTAAGTAGTGGGGAGGAGAGACCAATTGCTTTTGCTTCACGCACTCTCAGTGCCAGTGAGAGTAATTATGCGCAAATTGAAAGGGAAGCTTTGGCATTAATTTTTGGGGTCAAGAAGTTTCACAAATAGTTGTATGGTCATAAGTTTACCATCATTACGGATCATAAGCCCCAAACAGCAATCCTCCATCCAAAGTCCCCAATTCCAATCTTAGCTGCAGCCCGAATGCAGAGATGGGCTTTGATTTTGTCAGCATATACATATGATATTGAATACAGATGATCAGCTAATCACAGTAATGCTGATGCAATGTCTAGATTGCCTTCCCTATCACAAGTTACACCCGATAGGGAAGAAGTGTTTTATTTTTCATACATTGATGAACTGCCAGTCACAGCTGAAGAGATTGGTAGAGCAACCAAACGTGACCCAGTGATGTCAAAGGTGTATGAGTGCATTGCAAATGGATGGCCAAATTAGGTAACAGACAAAGATACATATCCATTCTTCATTCGTAGGAATGAATTATCAGTCGATAAAGATTGTATCATGTGGGGTGCAAGAGTGGTTATACCAAATAAATTCAGGTCCAAATTATTAGGAGACCTCCATGACCAGCACCTGGGAATGTGCTTGACCAAGAGTTTTGCACGCAGTTATTTATGGTGGCCAGGTCTTGATAAATATATAGAGTACCTCGTGAGTCAATGTATGACATGTCAATTGGTAAGCAAGCAACCACCACCAGTACCATTACAGCCATGGAAATGGCCTCTCAGGGTGTGGCAAAGGCTACATATTGATTTTGCTGAGTTAGAAGGACAACAATTGTTCATTGTGATTGATAGCCATTCAAAGTGGGTTGAGGTGTTTCCAATGTGGAAAATAACAACAAGTAAAACATTGGACATTTTACGAAAAGTATTTTCTGCATTTGGCCTCCCTGAAGAAATTGTTTTGGATAATGGACCACAATTTTGTTCAGAAGAATTTGCACAATTCACGAGCAAAAATGGTGTGAAACATACCTAGGTTCCACCATACCATCCTTCTTCGAATGGTGCAGCAGAGCGCACTGTACAAATTGTAAAACGTGCCCTCATAAATTAAATGTTAGATCCAAATCCAAAGAAACAACAGTTGTCATTGGATCACAAATTGGTGAATTTTTTGATTACATATAGAAATACTCCTCATATAACTACTGGTAGAACCAGCAGAGTTGTTTCTCAAACGACAACCACGAACTAGATTCTCGTTGTTAAAGCCAAATTTGGCACAGTTCGTAGAAGAGACTCAATTAAGACAGAAAGAGAATCATGATAATGGGAGAGTAAAAGAGGGAATGGTGAAATTAAACCAGAAGGTGAGAGTGAAGAACCAGCACCATAAATGGTTAAAGTGGTTACCAGGAAGAGTGGTGAAGATATGTGGTCCTCGCACATATTTGGTAAAGATGTTTGATAATGGACAAGTTAGGTTTGTTCATGTTGATCATATTTTACCTAGACATGGAAGGAGTTGAAGGTGGGAATGATTCAATTATTTCTGACTCATTAGATAGTTTTGATATACCAGTAATCCTTAATACAATGTACTGGAAACAAATCCAGGAGAGAATCAGAATGAAAGTCTGAGTCCGAGTCAGGAAAACAAAGAGCCTGAAGTTAGAGTGAGTTCAAATGATAATCAAGGAAGTTCCGTGGAGGAAAGCATTCCTCAGGATGAGCCGCGAATGAGTGTGAAATCGACACCATGTTTGGAAGGTTCTGTTCGAGAGCGACGGTATCCTCTTCGAAACAGAAAACAAGTGGTAAAGTTAAATTTGTAAATATGGAAAAAAAATAAGTTATATATCCTGTGTTATGTATGAACATGAAAGTTATGTATGATGTTTGCAAGTCCTGACCCTACAGTACAGACTTACATGAGGCATATGCTGAAGTCAAGGTCACTCTGGACCTGCACCTTTATTTCACAGCTCTCCGGTGCCACACTTGCCTGAGACCTGCCTTTATATACCTGTGTGGAACAGGTATGCAGTGTCTCCTGCAAGTGCACCCCTGGTGGTAAAGTATGCTTGTGGTTACAAGTCATATCTAGTTACAGTCATGTATAGCATGGTAAGATACAGTTATATACAGTAGTGTGAGATACATGACAATGTTGTTATGATGGCTTCTTCATTAAGGAGGGAGAAGTGTATGTCTGTAAGCTTGAATTGTTTGTAGCTCCACACTGTGGATGTGGACGTATTGTGTACTGCAAATGCAGGCTTAATAATAAATAGAACCAGGCATTTCCGAAGACTTCTGATAGAGCTGCCTGCCATGTTAGGAAGCTGTGTGTGCTGTGCTCTGTGAAGATATCACACTGTGCAATGTCTGCACACTCCTGGCTGTAATTCAATCTTATGTTAATCAGGGGCCTTCCTCACATTGCAGAGGGAAAGTTCCCACAATCAGTGGGTCAAACACATGTTGTCAGAGAGGAAGTGCACCCATCCCCCCCACACGCACGAGGAGGAAACTCCTCAATTCCTCGGGAACACACCGGGGAGGCGGTGGGAGATGGGGACGTTGGAGGTGAGCTGCTGATAACACATGGCAGCAGAAGGGATCGGTCTCAGTCCAGTGAGCTGTTAGTCTCCCGACATTCACCTCAATTGTAAGCTCTTCTGTTGTTGCTCACTGACTTCCTCAAAGTCACATAAGAGTGGCCACCCCCATAAACCCTTCCCTTTGTAACCCTCGCAGGTGATGCACAGCCTGATACCTGGTCTGAAGAGCAGGCTGGCAGCTCCAGAGTGAAGAGTCACTCACCTGACTCACCAACTCTGTCCAGACACCTCCCTCATTGAAGCAGCAGTCCCGATACATCACTCAGGTCACAGGGTGTAAGAGCTGGTGAGGCACCGAGCACCAGTGAGCAGGAGGGGCTGGGAGGGGAGGAGGGGCAGACAGCACTGCCTCAGCATGGGGAGAAATGACTGCCTTGGGCTGAGGAGCCTGATTGCAGGGTCCCAGTGCCGAAGGGATCAATGATCCTGGAGTATTGAACCCATGTGTTGCTGGGTCTGTTTCGGTGAATGTGCGAGGGGCTCACGCTCCAGGCTTGCAGCTTGGTCGCACTCTGGTGCTTTTATCCATGAAGCCAGTGAAGATGTGAGTGAGCCAAAGACTTTTCATTGTAAGATCCAACTGTGATGTGTGTCCAATGGGTGAACAGGGTCAGCAATGAACGAGCTGTATCGTGTGCAGACTTCACATGGCTCAGCAGGAAATGAGTAACAGGAAATCACTGAGTACAATGGGACCCATTCAAATCCTCAGGCCAGCTCTGAAATGGACACTGACAGTGAGATGCTGCAGTTCCAATGTGAAAACACAGGATATTACAGACTGTGGGAGAAATTGAATAGGATCTGGGTTTGTATCCGGGGCATATCGTGAAGCTTGATTAGGTTCTCAAGGTAATACCAATTAATTAAATTTAACCTGCACAACCACAGCCTGAGCAGCAGGAATCAGTCCAGCACGGGTAGGATTACCACCAACACTGAGCTACCGGACAGACATCATGAACTGGACAGGACACAAGTTAGTGTGATGCTAATGGCAACTTTATTTCATTGGTTCTCCCATTCAAGGAAACTCCAATGGTCAAAACATTCACTGAAAACATAGCAAGAAATTAACATTCAGAATTACAGTCACACATATTACATTATACTGCAATTGTCTCTATACTATTAGATTATACTGCAATTGTCTCTATACTATTAGATTATACTGCAATTGTCTCTATACTATTACAGAGTGTGATGTATATGGGGTGAATTTCTGAGGCTTTCTCTCCTTAGTTCACCATAACTTCAGCGGAGGTTCTGTGAAAACTCCGGAAAATATCAATCATGTTGATGTGGGTTTTCTGGCGTTTCCACTGGTCTTTGGGATTGTCCTGAGGATGTGGAAGATGCCACATCCACACTACTTTCTGTTTTATTCTTGAACTTTTAATGATGTACAGGAGAGCGATGTGCTGATGTTTTAGTGCACTCCATTTAATCAGTCCCAAATGCAGCCTTCACCACTCTCTGCGCATTCTCCGTAAGTTCATTCAGTGCATTATTCAGCAGCTTGTAGGTCATTCCAAATGATGATCCTGCTCCAAAGATGGATCCAACGACTGGTACAAGGTCGAGGACAGCCTCAGCTACTGAAATGGCAACAAAGGCGGAACCTGTCAACATTCTTTTCACAAATTCCTTATTTATTTCACCCACCAGTTTAGTTTTCACCACTGCTTTCAGATCTCTCACAGATTTCCCTGCCACATTGGCCAGTCTTTGAAGAGAGGCATCATCCAGACCCAGATATTGACAGAACTGTATTATTGCTGTAACCAGTATCCCAATGTCACAAGCAAAGGACAGGCCAGGAATGGGCACTGCTCCCACTGTTCCTGAAAGTGTTTCCAACATCCAGACTCGTTTCTTAAGCTGTTTTCTTTTATTCTCTACCATCTTCAACGTTGTGTATGGAAGTGACAGCAAGAAAACATGCTTCTTTATATCGTCAAGGTTATTCACAAAGGTTTCATTTAATTCTGAGAAATCAAACTCATTCAGCCTACAGCTTGATATCAGGAAAACCGTGGGTGATGGAAACCCGAACTCTTTCAACTCAGCAACACAATAAGTCCTGATCTTTTTCAGTTCTTCATCTGTGTTAAACTTTACACCATCCATTTCAAGAGCACGGAGATCATTGTCAATTTTAGATCGAACAAAGTAGACTTTCTTCTTCAGTCGGTTAATCTCTTCGGCAAGTTTTGCATCATGCCCTATAACTCGACAGCCTAAGATAATAATGAAGAAATCGTATCTTTAAAATTCCATTTTGCTCAGGTATGTAGCCTCTGCGAATTTTGTAGTTCCAATTCCTGGCAGGTCCCAGAAGCAAACATTAGGCAGGCTGGGATGTGGGTATGGGGCTGGCTTCATTGTGGCTTCAATGCTATCAACTTCAGCTGCTCCCTTATCATTTCTCCGAAGCCCCCTCATAGCATTGATGAAGCTGGATTTCCCTACGCCTGATTCTCCCGTCACGGCAATGTCAAGCTTTACATTGTTGAGGTCTTCTAACTTCTTCTGTATCAGAGGCAGAGCCGTCTCCAGCCCGCCTGTTTCATAAGTGGACTTGAATTGATTCAGATCTTGCTGACTGAAGAATGTAGATTTCGAAGACTCAGCCATCTGATCTCTGTAAAAAGAATATATTATTTTACATGTGTAGAATTTATCCAAACTGTGAAAAGTTGAAGGAAAACTACAATGGGAAACATGCTGATTTAAAGCAGAAATCAGTGGGGCTGGAACAATTCACTCACAGCTACTGAAAGATGCACTGAGCTGTAAAAGAAAGGGCCTTGCCACCCTTTAACATCACTGATCCCTCTATCCCCATCCTTCATTCCTACTCTCCGTGCTCCTGGGGCATGTACTATACAGGTACTCCTGACATTTGAATAGCTTGTGTTCATTTTGGAGCTTGTTGTATTAAAATAAATTTTGAAGTTAACGTTTGTTATTCATGACGATTAATGTCAAACAGGACAGTGCAGGTATTTAGTGCTGACTCAATCAATCAGGTGACTATTATTAGCACTGTCATGGAGGGGAAAAAGGGCACTGACATGTTGGCATGTTGTCCACATGCCTGACACGAGACTCCCAAAGCAAGCACCCGGAACTCCTGCACGGCAAGCGAGCTCCCGGTGGACAGAGGAAATGTTTCAAGGATACCCACAAAGCCTCCTTGATAAAATGCAACATCCCCACTGACACCTGGGAATCCCTGGCCCAAGACCGCCGTAAGAGGAGGAAGGGCATCCGGGAGGGCGCTGAGCACTTCGAGTCTGGTTGCTGAGAGCATGCAGAAACCAAGCGCAGGCAGCGGAAGGAGCGTGCGGCAAACCAGACTCCCCACCACTCGAGGGACTGCCTATGATGATGATGATGATGTGTTGGCATGTTGTGGGATTGGGAACTGGATTGAAGGATCAGTCCTTTATTTGTTGGTGGGAGAGAAGGAGTTAAGTCAGTGGTGACAAAGGTAGACTGCAGGGGCAGGAGTCGGCCCCACCTGAAGTATACAGTGATTTCCATTAGTGGCAGTGCTCTGATAGGAGTGGGACTGAAAGAAAAGTGCATTTTAATCTTGTTTCCTTTTATAGTGAAATATTCTTTCAAGTTTAGATGGAAGGTGGTCAATATATGAATTGATTTTTACAAACAACACGCAATTCATCAGCTTGTCTCAATAATCAATGAGCACCTGACACCCACTGTGTGTGGATCTTTGATCTGAGTGTGAACAATGAGAGGTGAAGGAGGGAGATACAGAAACCAGCAGGGTGGCAGCACTTTAAAACCAGAAGTGGAGCAGAGGCTGCTCAGTGTAATGGGTGCAATGCCGAACTGTTCTTTAAGCCAAGTAAGGTGACTCACGGAATATGGGAAAGCATAGCATGTTCATTATTTTATATTACTGCATGGATAGAAGCTGTACGGATTGAAATAAAAATATAATTACATCGATTCTATAACTGTTGCTCTGCAGATTGAGAAATAAAACAGCTTAATAATTCATACCCAGCCTCATCTCACCAGGCGTTTTGCTGGCACAAAAAAGTAACTATTACAAGTGTGGAGTCTCATTCCTTCAGATTTTCAATTTTTTGGAGAGATTTTAAAAATGTCAAATCTTAAATTTCTGATCTGTCTCTCTCTTTTAATCCAATTTTTCTCTATTTCTCTTACTGTACCTGCTTTGATATTGAATTCATGGCATTTAATTCACCCTCATTCTCAGTCCTTCCTCTGCTTATTTCCCAATCACAAATCTCATTGGTTATGGAGATACCAGCAACAACAATAACTTGTGTTTATATATCACCTTTTGCTACATAAGGAGCTATTAGGACAAGTGACCAAAAGCTTGGTCAAAGGGGTAGGTTTTATGGAGAATTTTACAGGAGGAGGAAGAGGTAGAGAGGTGGAGATGTTTAAGGAGGCAATTCCAGAGCCTAGGGACAAAGCAGCTGAAGGCACGGCCACCGATGGTGGGGTGTGAAGGCTTTTGGGTGAAAAATCTGTGTTCAAGACTGAAAAAAACAGCCAATCGGGGGATGTGCAGTCAGTCAGGCAGACAGCATGCTTTATGACATCAGAATTGGTCAATCAGCAAAAGGATGAAGTTATCTCTGTCCAGGCAGGAATTTGACACCAGGCTAATCACGAGGAAGAAGCATGCAAGACAGTCTATGAATGAAGAACAAAGCTGTAGGACACGCATCTCAAGGAGGAACCAAGGGAGATGTTGATGAGGCCAGTCGAGACTTGGAGCTTACCTCAACTTGGTCTTACCTCAACGTGTCCGACCACGCCTGCCTTCGGAGACTGTGCTTCCACAAGATGGTAATCAATGAAATATGTGAGCTCATCAGGCCAGATATGCAGCCTGCTATCAGGACATCGTGTCGGTTGAGGTCAAGGTCACCACGGCACTGTCTTTCTACGTGTCCGGTTCCTTTCGGGCCTCTGCGGTCGGGATTTCCCCTCTGTCTCACCATGCCACCCATTGCTGCATTGAACAGGTCAGGGAGGCCCTGTACGCGCAAAAGATGGACTTTATCACCTTCCCCATGACCACGGAGGCTCAGACTGGAGCATTCTACCATATTGCTAAGTTCCCCAGGGTGCAGGGAGCAATACAGTGCACTCACTTCGCCATGCGGGCACCTTTTCAGGACCCAGAGCTTTTTCGTAACAGAAAAGGATTTCACTCTCTGAAGGTCCAACTAGTTGTCGACCACAACCAGATAATAATGGCAGTGAATGCCAAATGTCCAGGCACCTTCGATGAGGCTCACATCCTGCGTGAGAGCGCTGTCTGACATGTTTGAATCAGCCACAAGGATGCTGGATGCTTGGTGATAACCTATATGGCCTAACCACACGACTGATGACCCCACTGCGTGACACCCACCGAGGCCGAGAAGCGATACAACCAGAGCCACAGAGACACACGCAATTTGGTCCACAAGACAGAAACTGTGCTTAAGCAGCGCTTCAGATGTCTGGACCAGTCAGGAGGGGAGCTACAATACAACCCTGAACAAGTAGGTAAATTTGTGGTCGTGTGCTCAAATTGACATAAGGGACTGATGCTCTACCTCAGGAAAGAGAGGAAGAGGACGACGAGGTGCTGGACGCTGACCTAGGACCGGATAATCAGGCTGGCTATGCAACCATGCCCACGACCCCCTCCAAACCGCAGGAAAGGGCCCGTGGTGGCTACATAAGCTGCAAGAGCATGAGGAGCTGATATCTGAAAAATTTGTCTGAAAGAACGTTGCTATGAGTGACAACGCTGTCAGTCGAGGAGGCGGGAGCTCGGAGCAGCGCGAGTCCGGGGTCGGCGAGAGGCCTATAAAGGCCAGCGGGAGTCAGGCAGTTCGAGCAGTCAGTCGAGGAGGCGGGAGCTCGGAGCAGCGCGAGTCCGGGGTCGGCGAGAGGCCTATAAAGGCCAGCGGGAGTCGAGCAGTTCGAGCAGTCAGTCGAGGAGGCGGGAGCTTGGAGCAGCACGAGTCCGGGGTCGGCGAGAGGCCTATAAAGGCCAGCGGGAGTCGAGCAGTTCGAGCAGTCAGTCGAGGAGGCGGGAGCTCGGAGCAGCGCGAGGCCTATAAAGGCCAGCGGGAGTCGAGCAGTTCGAGCAGTCAGTCGAGGAGGCGGGAGCTCGGAGCAGCGCGAGTCCGGGGTCGGCGAGAGGCCTATAAAGGCCAGCGGGAGTCAGGCAGTTCGAGCAGTCAGTCGAGGAGGCGGGAGCTCGGAGCAGCGCGAGTCCGGGGTCGGCGAGAGGCCTATAAAGGCCAGCGGGAGTCGAGCAGTTCGAGCAGTCAGTCGAGGAGGCGGGAGCTCGGAGCAGCGCGAGTCCGGGGTCGGCGAGAGGCCTATAAAGGCCAGCGGGAGTCGAGCAGTTCGAGCAGTCAGTCGAGGAGGCGGGAGCTCGGAGCAGCGCGAGTCCGGGGTCGGCGAGAGGCGTACCGGTGCAGCTACAGGGAGAAGGCAAAGAAAGAAACAAAGGTGACGTTACAGCCTAGGGGGTAAGTGATTGGCTGGTGATTGGTGAGTAGTTTTTCTTTTTCTTCTTATATTAGTCAGTAACTTTTAACATTGTTGTTGCCAATTTAAGTGTATCTAAGGGTTAAGTCATGGCAGGAGAGCTCGGTCGGGTGTTATGCTCCTCCTGTACCATGTGGGAATTCAGGGACACTTCCGGTGTCCCTGACGACTACGTGTGCGGGAAGTGTGTCCACCTCAAGCTCCTGACTGTCCGCGTTGCGGAGTTGGAGCTGAGGGTGGATTCGCTCTGGAGCATCCACGATGCTGAGAATGACGTGAGTATCACGTGTAGTGAGTTGGTCTTACCGCAGGGAAAGGGTCCACAGCCAGCTAGGGAATGGAAGACCAGCAGGAAGAGTAGTGCAAGGAAGGTAGTGCAGGGGTCCCCTGTGGTCATCCCCCTGCAAAACAGATACACTGTTTTGAGTACTGTTGAGAGGGATGACTCATCAGGGGAGGGCAGCAGCAGCCAAGTTCATGGCACCGTGGCTGGCTCTGCTGCACAGGAGGGCAAGAAAAAGAGTGGGACAGCAATAGTGATAGGGGATTCAATGGTGAGGGGAATAGATAGGCGTTTCTGCGGCCGCGACCGAGACTCCAGGATGGTATGTTGCCTCCCTGGTGCAAGGGTCAAGGATGTCTCGGAGCGGGTGCAGGACATTCTGAAATGGGAGGGAGAACAGCCAGTTGTCGTGGTGCACATTGGTACCAACGACATAGGTAAAAAAAGGGATGAGGTCCTACGAAACGAATTTAAGGAGCTAGGAGCTAAATTAAAAAGTAGGACCTCAAAAGTAGTAATCTCGGGATTGCTACCAGTGCCACGTGATAGTCAGAGTAGGAATCGCAGGATAGCGCAGATGAATACGTGACTTGAGCAGTGGTGCAGCAGGGAGGGATTCAAATTCCTGGGGCATTGGGACCGGTTCTGGGGAAGGTGGGACCAGTACAAACCGGACGGTCTGCACCTGGGCAGGACCGGAACCAATGTCCTAGGGGGAGTATTTGTTAGTGCTGTTGGGGAGGATTTAAACTAATATGGCAGGGGGATGGGAACCAATGCAGGGAGACAGAGGGAAACAAAAAGGAGGCAAAAGCAAAAGACAGAAAGGAGATGAGGAAAAGTGGAGGGCGGAGAAACCCAAGGCAAAGAACAAAAAGGGCCACTGTACAGCAAAATTCTAAAAGGACAAAGGGTGTTGAAAAAACAAGCCTGAAGGCTTTGTGTCTTAATGCAAGGAGTATCCGCAATAAGGTGGATGAATTAATTGTGCAAATAGATGTTAATAAATATGATGTGATTGGGACTACGGAGACGTGGCTCCAGGATGATCAGGGCTGGGAACTCAACATTCAGGGGTATTCAACATTCAGGAAAGATAGAATAAAAGGAAAAGGAGGTGGGGTAGCATTGTTGGTTAAAGAGGAGATTAATGCAATAGTTAGGAAAGACATTAGCTTGGATGATGTGGAATCTATATGGGTAGAGCTGCAGAACACCAAAGGGCAAAAAACGTTAGTAGGAGTTGTGTACAGACCTCCAAACAGTAATAGGGATGTTGGGGAGGGCATCAAACAGGAAATTAGGGGTGCATGCAATAAAGGTGTAGCAGTTATAATGGGTGACTTTAATATGCACATAGATTGGGCTAGCCAAACTGGAAGCAATACGGTGGAGGAGGATTTCCTGGAGTGCATAAGGGATGGTTTTCTAGACCAATAGGTTGAGGAACCAACTAGGGAGGAGGCCATCTTAGACTGGGTGTTGTGTAATGAGAGAGGATTAATTAGCAATCTCATTGTGCGAGGCCCCTTGGGGAAGAGTGACCATAATATGGTGTATTTCTGCATTAGGATGGAGAATGAAACAGTAAATTCAGAGACCATGGTCCAGAACTTAAAGAAGGGTAACTTTGAAGGTATGAGGCATGAATTGGCTAGGATAGATTGGCGAATGATACTTAGGGGGTTGACTGTGGATGGGCAATGGCAGACATTTAGAGACCGCATGGATGAATTACAACAATTGTACATTCCTGTCTGGCGTAAAAATAAAAAAGGGAAGGTGGCTCAACCGTGGTTATCTAGGGAAATCAGGGATAGTATTAAAGCCAAGGAAGTGGCATACAAATTGGTCAGAAATAGCAGCGAACCTGGGGACTGGGAGAAATTTAGAACTCAGCAGAGGAGGACAAAGGGTTTGATTAGGGCAGGGAAAATGGAGTACGAGAAGAAGCTTGCAGGAAACATTAAGGTGGATTGCAAAAGTTTCTATAGGTATGTAAAGAGAAAAAGGTTAGTAAAGACAAATGTAGGTCCCCTGCAGTCAGAATCAGGGGAAGTCATAACGGGGAACAAAGAAATGGCAGACCAATTGAACAAGTACTTTGGTTCGGTATTCACTAAGGAGGATACAAACAACCTTCCGGATATAAAAGGGGTTAGAGGGTCTAGTAAGGAGGGGGAACTGAGGGAAATCTTTATTAGTCGGGAAATTGTGTTGGGGAAATTGATGGGATTGAAGGCCGATAAATCCCCAGGGCCTGATGGACTGCATCCCAGAGTACTTAAGGAGGTGGCCTTGGAAATAGCGGATGCATTGACAGTCATTTTCCAACATTCCATTGACTCTGGATCAGTTCCTATGGAGTGGAGGGTAGCCAATGTAACCCCATTTTTTAAAAAAGGAGGGAGAGAGAAAACAGGGAATTATAGACCAGTCAGCCTGACCTCAGTAGTGGGTAAAATGATGGAATCAATTATTAAGGATGTCATAGCTGCGCATTTGGAAAGAGGTGACATGATAGGTCCAAGTCAGCATGGATTTGTGAAAGGGAAATCATGCTTGACAAATCTTCTGGAATTTTTTGAGGATGTTTCCAGTAGAGTGGACAAAGGAGAACCATTTGATGTGGTATATTTGGACTTTCAGAAGGCTTTCGACAAGGTTCCACACAAGAGATTAATGTGCAAAGTTAAAGCACATGGGATTGGGGGTAGTGTGCTGACGTGGATTGAGAACTGGTTGTCAGACAGAAAGCAAAGAGTAGGAGTAAACGGGTACTTTTCAGAATGGCAGGCAGTGACTAGTGGGGTGCCGCAAGGTTCTGTGCTGGGGCCCCAGCTGTTTACATTGTACATTAATGATTTAGACGAGGGGATTAAATGCAGTATCTCCAAATTTGCAATGACACTAAGTTGGGTGGCAGTGTGAGCTGCGAGGGGGATGCTATTAGGCTGCAGAGTGACTTGGATAGGTTAGGTGAGTGGGCAAATGCATGGCAGATGAAGTATAATGTGGATAAATGTGAGGTTATCCACTTTGGTGGTAAAAACAGAGAGACAGACTATTATCTGAATGGTGACAGATTAGGAAAAGGGAAGGTGCAACGAGACCTGGGTGTCATGGTACATCAGTCATTGAAGGTTAGCATGCAGGTACAGCAGGCGGTTAAGAAAGCAAATGGCATGTTGGCCTTCATAGCGAGGGGATTTGAATACAGGGGCAGGGAGGTGTTGCTACAGTTGTACAGGGCCTTGGTGAGGCCACACCTGGAGTATTGTGTACAGTTTTGGTCTCCTAACTTGAGGAAGGACATTCTTGCTATTGAGGGAGTGCAGCGAAGATTCACCAGACTGATTCCCGGGATGGCGGGACTGACCTATCAAGAAAGACTGGATCAACTGGGCTTGTATTCACTGGAGTTCAGAAGAATGAGAGGGGACCTCATAGAAACGTTTAAAATTCTGACGGGTTTAGACAGGTTAGATGCAGGAAGAATGTTCCCAATGTTGGGGAAGTCCAGAACCAGGGGTCACAGTCTGAGGATAAGGGGTAAGCCATTTAGGACCGAGATGAGGAGAAACTTCTTCACCCAGAGAGTGGTGAACCTGTGGAATTCTCTACCACAGAAAGTAGTTGAGGCCAATTCACTAAATATATTCAAAAGGGAGTTAGATGATGTCCTTACTACTCGGGGGATCAAGGGTTCTGGCGAGAAAGCAGGAAGGGGGTACCGGAATTTCATGTTCAGCCATGAACTCATTGAATGGCGGTGCAGGCTCGAAGGGCTGAATAGCCTGCTCCTGCACCTATTTTCTATGTTTCTATGTTTCTATGTGCCCATCACCTTGGTGCCTGTTAAAGTTTACATTGATTGAAGTTAAGTTTTATTTAACCCTTTCATGTTAAGGAATCACCACTGTGTAATGGTCCAGCTATCTGAGACAATGCACAACAAGGTTATGTTCAATAAAAATAATTGTATACCAACATTGGTCTGAAATCACAGGCAAAAACACCCCACCCCCGCCCACACCCCACTTTTTCCACCACTGACATCAATCAAATATTCAACATGTCCAGCAACATAGAATACATTGCAAAGGAGGACCGTGGTCCCCTCTACCCTTACAGTGCAACAAATTGCATACACCCAGATGGAGATATAACACAGCCATCACCTGCGGACATGTACCTCACTTTCCTTCCCCCCTCACCTTCTGCCCACCTCCATCCCTTCCCCTCCTCGCTCCATGGTGCATGGCCGAGGAGCTCCTCAGGCGCTGCCTCATTGGGGGGGAGGGGGGTGAAGGCAGAGGCGGTGGTTGCACGGGTACAGGAGTGGGGGGTGGTGAGGGGGAACATTTTTTGATGCAGAAGCAGGATCTTGGTCCTGCCTCTCATACGTCGTTCACAGTGGTGGTGCGGAACCTAGGGTAGGAGTGCCGTGCTCCTGGACCCACTGGGAGGCCTGTGCCACGAGGGTTCCTGGCTATCGTCTCCAGGGCCCCCACCATCCGCGGAATGTACTTGGACATGGTGGCCAGCTGTCAGGATATGCCCCCCAATGCTTCAAGGAGCTGGTCACCAATGTCTACAGTCCTCCTCGACAACTGTACCATCTCTCCACTCTCATGTTGCGCTCATGGAACAGACCTGCCGCGTCCACGAAACCTCCGTGGGGTTTGCGCCGTCCTGGGGACAAATGGGGTGCCCTGTGGCGAGGTGCTTGGGGTCGGTACCTCCAGAGTGGAGGCGGGAATGATCGGAGGAGCACTAGATGACCTTGGGATGGAATGGCTTCTGGAGCGTGGCGATGCAGGTTCCTCGAAGTCCACGCTCTCATCCATAGAGAATTAACCCAGCGGATTGACGGGCGAGAATCGGAGCTCCTCAGCAGATCGTCCGGCGAGTCCGGCCCCACATCCCCAGCTTCTAGCCTCTGTGGTCTTGCCTGGAGCTGCGCTGCTGACTGAGCTGCAAAACACAAATGAGTTTATTAGAGGAGAAGGGTGACAAGGTGATTGCAGCGCTACACACAGCATATGCACGACAAAAGCACCATCGCTATCAAGATCATCACAGACATCACATTTCATGACCATCAACACATTCTGCATTGCAATGATTTTTATTAGGCCAGCATTATTTCTAGGACAATTTTAGAAATCATCTATCATATATGAGTGTTCAGATATGAGTGGGTGTGGCATCTATTGACTTTACATCACCCAATGGTGTAAACTTTACTCACGTCGCTTCATTTCAGGATCTGCAGATGCGTCCGTGGCTGTCCGGGTGTGCTTCCCCATGAGTGCGAGCACTCGCTCCTCCATCTCAGTGATGTCGCTGGGGACTGGTGGACCCCACCCGTTCGCCTCTGCACGGACCTCATCGTCAATTGCTTCTTCTGTAAAAGGTAACAGGACGACATGGCATGAGATCATTGCATGATATCATTGCTAGTTACTGTTACAGAGACTGATACAATACATAACTGACAGATGTAATCAAGATTATTATGATAATTATTATTCTTTGCCAACAGACGTACACCGTGACTGCAGGCTTTGAGTAAAACATTCCCGGTAAAAGTGAAAGACCTCACATCTGATGATTGTCACTCATGACTGTTACAAATCAAATTATATAAATACATAAGTAAATGTAATACTTACTCTTGTAGATCCCACAAGGTTATTCCATCGTTTGCGGCCTTTGGTTGCCCTCACACACCTCGTTGGTTGAAGATAAGACCACCTCTGCTATCTCTTCTGATATGCCTTTGGGGTGGGCTTCCCACGCCCTCTCTGTGTCAAATCACCCCAGTGAAACTCGACCTCCTGGAGGAGGGAGGCAGTTGCTTCGTTTGAGAACCTTCTCGCTCTTTTGCGCGTTCCAATGTGCTCCTCTCCCAGCTTGCTGCTCTTTCCAGCGTCAGTCTCCACAGAGTGCTGTGTCGCCTCCTCCTCTCCCTCCATTATAGGCCAAATTCGGGCAAATATGTGGCTGGTAACAGCTAATATTTTGTTTCCCTATTTGCTCTAAACTCTCCCTCCTTCCTCTCAATGCAGCCACACCACACGCACACACGCCTTCAGTCCCTCTCAGCTCCCTCTCTCTCTGTCTCCTCTTCTGCACGTCATGCTGACCCTTGACCTCCTGAATCGCGGGAATCGAGCATTGCCATGCGGTTCCTAAGGACAGCAACACTTTACGGCAGAAGATCAGAGAGATTTAACGCTACTGCCCATTTCATCTCGCTCAAGGTAACGCACAATTTCAAAAATGGAGACGAGGGGCTTTGAGAATGGGAGAAAAGCCAGCGATCTGAAAACCCATTTTTCGCTCCCATGCCTGCAATAATGCCCATTTTTGGCGATCTGCACAAAAGTGTAAAATCTAACCTATAGTCTTCAGATACTTTTAATAAAGTCCATTGTATTGTGTTGTGTTAGTGCTCTGTTTGTTTGTTACAAAACACTAGGCAGGCATTAGGACCCTGAGGGAACTCTTCACAGTTGCTGGAGTTAAGTTAATTTCTCCTGGCTCAGCTTGTCTGTTATTGACATAAACAACATTTTTGAAAATTCAAATCTTTGTTTGTGTTACGTCCTTACTATACAGTATAAATGCACACGAGGCCCATACTTGAGATAAAATCACCCTGTGACCAGTTACCTTTATTACCAAGAACTCAAGTGATGAAAGTGGTTGGAGCTTCCCCTTTTATACCTGAAAGTTCAGATTAGGAGTGTCTCCCACAAGTTCACACCCTTGTGGTCAATGTTCTCAAGGTGTACAACTTAGGTCAGCTTATACATGGGTTACATTGATAGTTGAATACATGACATCACCTCCCCCGCAAAGTCTTATTGGGATCACAGGTTAAGTGTCTCTGGTGATTTACGCTCCCTTGTAGAAAGCCTGAGTTGGGGCTCCGGTTGTTGGGCGCTGGCCTGAGTGTCTGCTGTTTGCAGTGCCTCTGGCCTGTCCGGACTGACCACAGTGACTGGGCTCTCCTCCACTTGGTTCCGGTGTTCGGTCATCTGTGGTGGAGTAAACTCTACGTCGTGTTCTTCCTCTGCTATGGGGTTGCGGAACCTCCTTTTAGTTTGATCCAAGTGTTTGTGGCAGATTTGTCCATTGGTAAGTTTAACTACCAAAACCCTATTCCCCTCTTTGGCAATCACAGTGCCTGCAAGCTATTTGGGCCCTGCAGCACAATTAAGGACAAAAACAGGGTCATTGACATCAATACATCGCGCCCTCGCATTCCTGTCATGGTCGTCACATTGTGACAGACACCTGCTCTCAACAATTTCTTTCATGGTGGGGTGTATAAGGGATAACCTGGTTTTGAGCGTCCTTTTCATTAGCAGCTCTGCGGGTGGAACCCCTGTGAGCGAGTGTGGTCGGGATCTATTGGCCAACAGGAGGCGTGATAAGCGGCTTTGTAGGGAACCCCCTTGGATTCGAAGCATCCCCTGTTTGATTGTCTGCACTGCTCGTTCCACCTGGCCATTTGAGGCCGGCTTGAAAGGTGCCGTTCTGACATGGTTGATTCCATTGCCTGCCATGAAGTCCTGGAATTCAGTGCTTGTGAAGCACGGGCCATTGTCACTGACCAAGACATCCGGTAGACCATGGGCGGCGAACGTTGCCCGTAGACTTTCTACCGTGGCAGAGGATGTGCTTAAATTTAGAATGGCACACTTAATCATTTTGAGTAGGCGTGTACTACAACCAAAAACATTTTTCACATGAAAGGACCTGCATAGTCCACATGCATGCATGACCATGGCTTGGCAGGCCAGGACCGGGGCTAAGGGGTGCTTCGCCCAGCTGAGCACACGTGTTGCACCTGCGAACACAAAGTTCCAGGTCTGCATCTATCCCTGGCCACCAAAGATGTGACCTGACAATTGCTGTCATCATGACAATGTCCGGGTGCTCATTGTGAAGTTCTCTGATAAACACCTCTCTGCCCATCTGGGGCATGACTACTCAGTTTCCCCACAATAGGCAATCGGCCTGAATCGAGAGTTCCTCCTTGCTCCTATGAAACGGTTTAAATTCCTCAGGACATGCCCCATACGTGGCTGCTCAGTCCCCATTCAGGACACATTTCTTAACTAAAGACAGTAGCGGGTCTTTATTTGTCCAGACTTTAATCTGACGGGCTGTCACGGGTGAGCCTTCGCTTTCGAAAGCTTCAACAGCCATGACCATCTCAGTGTCATGCTCAGTTGTCCCCTCAGTGGTGGCAAGTGGGAGCCTGCTGAGTGCATCGGCGCAGTTTTCAATGCCCGGTCTGTGCTGAATTGTGTAGTCATAGGCGGCTAACGAGAGTGGCCACCTCTGTATGCGGGCCAATGCATTCGCATTTATGGCCTTGTTGTCGGCCAAAAGGGACGTTAGGGGTTTGTGATCTGTCTCCAGCTCAAATTTCCTGCCAAACAGGTACTGGTGCATTTTTTTTACTGCATATACACATGCTAGTGCTTCCTTTTCTACCATCCTGTAGCCCCCTTCTGCCTGGGACAGACTTCTGGAGGCATAAGCTACCGGCTGTAACTGACCATTGGCATTCACATGCTGCAACACACACCCAACCCCATAGGACAACGCATAGCACATTAAAACAAGTTTCTTACACGGGTCATACAATGTTAAAAGTTTGTTGGAGCATAACAAGTTGCGTGCTCTATCAAAAGCCCTTTCCTGGCTGTCCCCGCAGACCCAATCGCGACCTTTGCGCAGCAGCACATGTAGCAGCTCTAATATCATGCTCAATTTGGGAAGAAATTTACCAAAATAGTTCAGGAGCCCCAGGAACGAACGCAGCTCCGTCGTGTTACGGGGTCTGGGTGCTCTCTGGATCGCTTCCATTTTGGACGCAGTAGTTCTGATCCCATCTGCTGCTACCCTCCGCCCCAGGAATTCTACCTCTGCAGCTAAGAAGACGCACTTCGCCTTTTTCAGTCGCAGCCCTACCCGGTCCAGTCTACGTAGCACCTCCTCCAGGTTGTGGAGGTGTTCTTCAGTATCGCGACCCGTGATGAGGATGTCGTCTTGAAAAACCAGCGTCCTTGGAATCGACTCGAGGAGGCTTTCCATATTTCGCTGAAAGCTCGTGGCGACCGAACGAATCCCGAACGGACATCTGTTATACTCAAACAACCTCTTGTGTGTCGTGATGGTGGTCAGCTTCTTTGACTCACTTGCCAGCTCCTGGGTCATGTAAGCTGAGGTCAGGTACAACTTTGAAAAAAGTTTGCTACTGGATAGCGTCGCAAAGAGGTCCTCCGCTCTCGGTAGCTGGTACTGGTCTTGGAGTGACACCCGATTGATGGTGGCCTTGTAATCACCACATATCCTGACCGACCCATCCGCCTTGAGCACCGGCACGATCGGGTTCGCCCAGTCACTGAATTCGATGCCTTTCCTCAGCATGCGGTCCAATTCGTATTCTATCTTTTCCCGCATCACGTACGGCACCACTCTGGCCTTGTGGTGTACTGGCCTGGTGTCCGGGTTTATGTGAATCACTACCTTGGCCCCCATGAAAGTGCCGATGCCGGGTTGAAATAATGAGTCAAATTTGTCCAGGATCTGTGAACATGATACTCGCTCCACAGAAGAAATTGCATTGACATCGCCCCATTTCCAGTTCATGACAGCAAGCCAACTCCTCCCCAGTAATGCGGGACCATCCTCCAGGACAATCCAGAGTAGCAACCTGTTCTCCGAATCTTTGTGGGTCATGACTACCGTGGCGCTACCCAGCACCGGAATGATCTGCTTTGTATATGTCCTTAGCTGTGCATCAATCGGCAATTATTTTGGCCTCTTGGCCTTGGACGCCCACAACTTGTCGAACTGTTTGATTCTCATCAGGGACTGGTTGGACCTCATGTCTAGCTCCATTAATACTGGGATGCCATTGAGGAGCACTTTCATCATTATCGGTGGCGTCCTGGTATATGAACTGTATATGTGTCCCACATGAACTCGCTGAACTTCAGCTTCCAGCAATTTCCCCCAGTGTTCATTTGGCCTCGTAGGCCTTACATCGGGCCCGTCCTCCTCGTACATCAACCTGGCTGCAGGCTTCCTACATATACGCGCCAAGTTACCGCTGACATTGCAGTTTCTGCAGGTATATTGCTGATACATGCAAGCTCTGGCTAGGTATTTGCCTCCACACCTCTAGCATGAGCTAGAGGCCCTATTGTTGGAAGCAAAAGGTCCATTACCAGTCGATTGTCTTTGAAACTGTCCTTAAGTGCACCATTAACAGGTGTTGATGGCCCCATTACTGGCCGCATTGTCCATTGCAATGGCATGAATCACCATTCAGCTCGTCATTGTCTCTTTTGAATTCCCCCTTTGGGTTCAACTACATGCTGGGGCATGTCCGATTTCCCTTGTCTGCCCAGAGAACTGTGTGCCGCATTAACAATGTTGACTCCCTGGTCGTTTGTCGCATTTGAGCCAAGATTTTTGTCATATATCATTCTGGTCTCTTCCTCCCCTGATATAAATGTCTGAGCTGTCAGAGCCCCCGCTTCCAAGGTCAAGTCTTTGGTCTCAATCAGTTTCCTGGAAACCCCAACTTGCCCGATGCCCTCAGTAAATAAATCTCGCAGCATCTCAGCCCTGCATGCATCTGGAAACTTACATAGGTTCCCCAGTCGCTGGAGATCTGCGATGAAGTCCGGAACACTTTGCCCTTCTCGCCGCCGGTGAGTGTAAAACCGGTGACTCGCCATGTACATGCTGCTCGCCGGTTTAAGGTGTTCCCCGATCAACTTACTGAGCTCTTCAAATGTCTTGTCCGCCGGCTTCTCTGGCGCTAGAAGGTCCTTCATCAGGGAGTACGTTCTGGATCCACAAACCGTCAGGAGATGAGCCCTGCATTTGTCGGCCGAATCCTGTCTCAACCATTCCTTAGTGACAAAACTTTGCTGTCGTTTCTCAATAAAGTCATCCCAATCATCACCAACACCGTACCTCTCTTCTGTGCTGCTAGTGGCCATGCTCGCGTGGTTTAAACCCCAGTTTCTCGTCGCCAATATTACGTCCTTACTATACAGTATAAATGCACACGAGGCCCATACTTGAGAGAAGGTCACTCTGTGACCAGTTCACTTTATTACCAAGACCTCAAGTGATGAAGGTGGGTGGAGCTTCCCCTTTTATACCTGAAAGTCCAGGTTTGGAGTGTCTCCCACAAGTTCACCCACTTGTGGTCAATGTTCTCAAGGTGTACAACTTAGGTCAGCTTATACATGGGTTACACTGATAGTAGAATACATGACAGTTTGTGTCTCAGTGTTCTTATAAGTCTTAGTGTCTGAAACCCACAGGAAAAAGTGGTACAGGTGATTAAAGTGGGAACTGCACAAGAGACCATAATTGGAGGAAGCCTCTCTCACCACATTGCTGCTCACTATCACTACACTGAGGCATTGGCCCTCTGATCTCCACTTTACCTGCAATCTACTACATCAGCATGGGTGCTGCTTATACTGTTTCACCTTGGTCCTCAGAATCCGACCAATACGATCCCCACCAGCCACAACACCAGCCTTCTGCTCAAGGACCTGATTCTCCACAGGGGAGTGGGGGGAAGGAACCACAGGGCTGCACCGTGCCACAAGCAATCCCCCCAACACAGGGTATACAGGCAGAGAATAAGCTTCCTGGACATGACTGAGCAGCGGGAGGCTCAGGCTATCATGCCAGGATGTCGCAGATAATTGTAACTTGCTGGAGCAAGACCTTCTGCCCAGAGGTGGACACTCATTGTCAGTAACTGTCAGTAACCAGCGCCCTCAACATCTCCTCAGGCTCCTTCCAGGGATCTGCAGCAGACATTTGCAGGACCTTGCTGTTGGCTGCCCACAGCTGCATCACCCAGATCACTGACACCCTCTTTCACAAGGCAGCCAGTTATATACACTCTGCCACTGATGGAGCCAGTGTTACTGAACGGGCGCTCGGCTTTGCAGCTCTGGCTGGATTCCCGCCGGTGCAGGTCGTCATCGACTGCACACATGGCCATCAGGGCATTCCATCATCACCCAGGAATATCTGTGAACCGCAAAGGCTTCCACTCCCTCAACGTCTGCAACTATGATTATGCATGTGTGGATCAGATTCCCTGGCAGCTGACATGACACTTGCATGCTGGGCCAGTCCACCTTCCCTTAGCTCTTCATACCTCCAAACACACTTACCAGCTGGCTGCTTGGAGACAAGGGCTATCCACTGAAGACGTGGCACATGACACCCCTGAGGAGGGTTATAATGACAGCCACATTTCCACCAGATGTGCCACAGAGCAAGCAATAGCCATGCTGAAGATGTGCTTCAGATGCCTCGACAGATCTGGAGGAGCCTTTCAGTACACACCAGCCCAGCCAGGATCTCCAGAATCATCGTCGTCTGCTGGGCACTGCACAACATAGCGCAGCAGCGAGGATTGGAACTGCAGGAGGAGCATGGCACACAGCACACAGCCTCTTAGGTTCCTCCTCCTCGTCTTCCGTCTCCTCGTCCTAAGGTGCAGATGACACCAGCAGCGACGCATATTGGTGCTTGAGAGGCCGGGGTTGGCCTTATCATGGCCAGATTTACTGAACTTAGCCCAATGCAGTCACATCACTGCCACATGCTGTACTAAGTACAACCGCCCCCCGCCCCGCCCCTCCCACAACACCATAAAGCATCCCGATAATGACCAAGACATTCCTCTCAACCAAAGCCCCAGTGTTCAAGGTTAAGGAATGTCTCACCATTCATTCTAAGTGACAAGGCCACTTCCACGGTTTGAGGCAAAAGTGGACAATACCCAAAAGTGGTACACTGAAAAACATTTACGTGTATCTTCAAAATAACTGAAACTTAACAAACATATTTTGATAAGGCCATTCACATAGCCTTGTGCATCTACATTTGCAACATTTTTCTTTTCCAAGTACTTCTACATGGTGCAACTCCTGTGACTTCAGCAGAGGTAGAGGCAGGCAGGCTGCTCACTTTCCTACTGTGACGGGTTAGACCTCTTGGCAGACGTCCTCTGTGTTTGGAGCCTGTGATGGCCTCGCCAATGACTGCTTCTCCTGCAACTGTGCAGAGGCAGACTTGGCCATCCGGATCGGAGGAAGCATGTGAGGCTCGGACTGAGGGGGTGGCAATGGGGGAGAAGTGGGAACACTTTGAGAGGAGCCCCAATTTCCATGTCCTCTTTCACGATCATCCCTCTCATGGACCACCCGCACTTCCCTGCTAGCAAGGAGCTGGAGAGCACCTTGCTGCACAGCAGTGGAGCGATGAAGACCCAAGTCTACGTTTACATCTCTCCTGGAGAAGAGGTGTATAAGCTCCTGCCATCTGTTATCCACAGCTACCATGTGCTCATGTGAGTGGTGCATTTGCTGCTCCATGCAGGTGGCCATCCTTTCCATGGAACAGCACATGGTCACCATCGCCTGTGAGATGCTGGTGCTCACATTGGAGATGGACTCCTCCATTCTCTGAACATTTGCAGACATCACGGCTGAAAAATACAGCAGAGCCTCATGCATTTGTTGCTGCCCCTCCAAGATCACCCTCTTTCTCCCTATTTTCCTGGGCTCTTTTCTCCTGCAAGGATGGAGACGAGAAGTTTGAGTGCGAGTGATGGAATGAATGTAAGGACCTGACGGGTTACATCTTTAGAGGGTGACTATGAGGGAGTGGAGTGCCAATGGCTTCCTTCTAGTGTTACTTGGTATGATTGCGTTAGGATGAGGATGAGTGGTGGTGCTTCAGATGGGGAAGTGAGTATATACATAGAGAGAGAGGGATGGGTGGACTTGGAAGGTATGTGGTGTGAGGACTGAGGTGCAGGTGTAGGCTTGGGAAGGCAGAGTGATGGAGATGTGGTGACAGGCACATCAGGATAAATCATAGAATCATAGAAATTTACAGCACGGCAGGAGGCCATTCGGCCCATCGTGTCTGCGCCAGCCGACAGATCTACGTAGCCTAATCCCACTTTCCAGCTCTTGGTCCGTTGCCCTGTAGGTTACAGCACTTCAAGTGCACATCCAAGTAATTTTTAAATGTGGTGAGGGTTTCTGCCTCTACCACCCTTTCAGGCAATGAGTTCCAGACAATCAATATCCTCAATGAAGAAATTTTCCCTCAAATTCCCTCTAAACCTTTTACAAATTACTTTAAATCTATGCTCCCTGGTTGTTGACCACTCTGCTTAGGGAAATAGGTACGTCCTATTCACTCTATCCAGGCCCCTCATAATTTTCTATACCTCAATTAAATCTCCCCTCAGCCTCCTCTGCTCCATTTAAAAAAAACATACACAGCCTTATCCGATCTTTCCTCATAGTGAATATTCTTCAGTCCAGGCCACACCCTCGTAAATTTCCTCTCTCCCTCTCTAATGTAATCACATCTTTCCTGTAATGTGGTGACCAGAACTGTATGCATTTATATAGCTGTGGCCTAACCAGTGTTTTATACTGTTCAAGCATAAACTCCCTGCTCTTGTATTCTATGCCTGGGGTAATAAAGGCAACTATTCCGTATGACTTCCTCACCAACTTATCTACCTGGTCTGCTATCTCCAGAGATCTATGGACATGCACTCCAAGGTCCCTTTGTTCCTCTATACTTCTCAGTGTCCTACCATTTAATGTGTATTCCCTTGCCTTATTAGCCCTCCGCAAAAGCATTACCTCACACTTCTCCAGATTGAATTCCATTTGCCACAGTTCTGCCCACACTTCTCCGGATTGAATTCCATTTGCCACTGTTCTGCCCACCTGACCAGTTCATTGCTGGCCCTGAAATTCTGATCAGAGGCTTCCTTCGGACGAACGCCTCTGCCCCAAAATTTTTCGACAAATGTACCTGGTTGTCCCTGAGGTGCCTTCGATTCGTGTCGGAAGCATTCTTTCCACACGCATCACGATGCAGTATTCTCATTGATGATATTGGAAACTCCGTTTCTCCGAGTTCCCATTACTATCAATTAAAAAACCCTCTAAAACACCCAAACACAACATAATAAATTAAAAAACATCTCACATATTTCAAATTAATTGAAATGAAAGTAAATTAAATGTTGTAGAGAAAAAAATGATTTAACGTGTTTTGATAGGGTTTAAAGTAAACTTACTTTAGTAGACAGGGTTTTTAACATATGATTAAATTAATTTTTTATACATTTTATAATTCTTACACTGGTAAAAGCTATGCACCTGCTTTTACCAGGAGTAAAATTTCAAGGACATTCGCTGGGCAAGAGATGGGAAAATCTCACTTGCTGCGGGGACGTGGAAGATCTGTCAAGAGATATATTGACAAATCGGAAAAGCCGTTTTTCGGCACATTAGTGTTACACGCCATAGACTGGCTTTTGCGAGGCCTAGCCAGGTCCGTGCACATTCCGTACGGATCTGGTCAGGCTGGGATTTTACGGCCATTAGCTTCCTGCAGTCTACAGCTTTCTTCTGCATTACCAACCACACAGCCTATTTTAGTATCATCTGCAAACTTCTTAATCATACCCTCTGCATTCAAGGCTAAATCATTGATATATACCACTAAAGACAAGTGGCCCAGTACTGAATCCCACTGGAAACAGCCTTCCAGTCACAAAAACACTCATCAAAAATTATCCTTTGCTTCCTGCCTGAGCCAAATTTGGATCAAACTTGCCACTTTGCCCTGGATCCCATTGGCTTCTACTTTTGTGACCAGTCTGCCATATAGGACCTTATCAAAGCCTTGCTAAAATCCATGTACACTACATCAAATGCACTACCCTCATCACCCCTCCGTGTCACCTCCTCACAAAATTCAATCAAGTTAGTTAGACACGACCTTCCCTTAACAAATCCATGCTGACTGTCCTTGATTAATCCGTGTCTTTCTAAATGAAGATTTATCCTGTCTCTCAGAATTTTCCCCAATAATTTTCCCATCACGAGGTGAGGATGACTGACCTGTAGTTACTCGCTCTGTCCCTTTATTCCTTTTTAAACAAAGGTAACACGTTAGCAACCTTTGCACTCACCGTTCCTGATCTCATCAGATCATTGAATCTCTTCCTGCACTGGATCTAGATCCTCCTCACCACCTCCCTCCTGCTGATCTGTATATTTCCGGCCAGGCTCTTTTGATCTCTTGGGGACATCTTTGTTGGCCAACTGCTGGGAAGCGGACATCCCTGCATGCTCTTATTGCCTTGACCAGAATATGCATCGAGATATCTGTAAAGCAGGGTTCCTGCCTTTCAGTATTCATATTTTTATCTTTGCACATTAACTCCGCCCTTTCCAATGCACCTTCCGCGCTCCTTTCCCAACTTTCCCATGAGTTGTGGGCAGGTTGTTTTAAATGTGGGCGCTGGAAATGAGTCATCAATGATGTCATCGTACCCGCACCCTTTCATAGGTCCAGGAAAAGTGTATGGCTGGTTTAATGGGACCATTATGTTAAAGTCGCTCTGCAGAGCGGGCTGATCAAGACATCATGTTCTCGACCCGCTACGCGGCCCACACGCACCCGAACCGATTCAGCTGTAAAATTTCCGGCCCTGGATGGGAATTTTTAAATTGAGGTGTTGCCGGACCGTAAACCAATGTAGTCAGAGAGCACATGGGGAGGAGTTAAAGGAACTTGGAGTGAGTTTGGATAAGGACAGCAGAGTTTTGGGTGAGTTCAAGTTTATGGAAAGTGGAAAGTGGGAGCCAGCAGGAGTGCATTTCAATAGTCCAGTCTAGAGGTAACAAAAGCATGGATGAGGGTTTCAGCAGCAGATGAGCTGAGGCAGTGGTGGAGTCGAGCGATGTTACGGAGGGGAATGGGTGGTCTTGGTGATAGACTGGATATGGGATTGGACCCTTATCTCAGGGTCAGGTAGGATGCAAAGGATGCAAATGTTCAGTCTCAGACTGTGGCCAGGGGGAGGGATGGAGTCGATGGTGAGGGAATGGGATTTGTGGTGGGGACTGAAGACAATGAAGGGGAACTTGGGCTGTGTAGCACCCGTTTTGTTGGCGCGATGCTGTCTCTTAACGATCAAAATTGGCATCTGAGATACGCGCGCACACCGCTGACGGTAATTGTGGCGGACAAAAGCTTGGTTACGGGCTTTGCACGTATGCACAACTAAAAACCACTGACAGCATGTAGAGTGAGCAGTTCATGACGTCAATCAGTGTGCAATACTTATGTGATGGTGTGGTATTTGGCTGGTGCCAACATCAGTGTGTATATGGGCCGGAAGGATTTTTGGACTTTAAAAATGGATCTGTACCCTTTTAAAATGGAGACGTACATGGGCTGCGTTTCAAAATGGTGTTTGAACATATGGACTTTAAAAAGGACCGATAGCATGAACTGCCTGTCTTTTGGGTTGTCATGGGACCAGTCTCAACGCTGACATCATGAAAGGCAAAGGCTTGTTCATTTGGATTTTTGTGTGATTTGTGGAAAATCACCTTTTGTCCATGGGTCCGAGATGTCTGGATGGACAATGAGATTTGCAGGCCAAATGTAACACCTCTGGACTCTTTCAATGAAGGAGCAGTCAAGAACTCAACAAACAGTTAGCACTTCGAGAACTGCTAATTTACAGAAATGGCCAACCATTGTGTTCATCGAGATGGCCAATCCAGGACAGAGGTGTCACCAGGAAGACCAACTAGCACCTCTGCGACCACGATAACAAGGAATCGCCCAGCCAGTTTTGAGTATTATATGGGGTATAAAGATGCTGAACTTTGGGAGATTCAGTTGCTTACTTTCCTCCACCATCGAGAACAAGGTTTCCCACGTGGCTACGTGTCTATCAACTCTCCAGGAATGCCCGACGTGAGTACCTCGCTTGAACGTAACTCACTAGGTCTCATCACATTCCTCTGTTCGGCATGGTTTTGTTTTCAGGGTCGAACGGACACAGGACCACGTGAATCAATGACAAGGGCTGGTAATTATATCCAGCATACACCTCTGGAAATCCCCAAGACCGCCAGCATGTTCAGCTGCTGAGGAACTGCAAGTGTCCAAGACGCAGCCTAACGGATGTATGTGTGAGGAGGCTTCCAAATGTGAGTTCTGACCAAACCGGGAGAGAGGTTTAGTTAGAAGGGTTTCAATTATCTAGGCTTGGATTCTGCGAAGGGGGTTGATTTGGTGTAACTGACAGGGTGGGTATTTAGTCTAAGGTTTTAAGCTAATGACCACAGTCATCTGCTATTTAAGCCATAAGCAAGAGTAGTAGGGGTTGTCGTTTTGTGAGTGCAATAAAAGGAATCGATCTTTGACCAACCTGAACCGTTTCGTTTTGTCTGAGTCAATTATAATCTATCCATAGTAACTCCTTGTGTCTGAACTTGGGGGTTGTAGGGCTTGTGGTTCGCGGTATAATTCGGAAGACCAACTGGGTGGCATCCGCTCACGGCCGGGTTACACAGTAATCCCACTGGGGACGCTGTGCATTGGGCATAGGAGAAGATCTATCTGACCTTGGTCTGTCTGTGTGGGATCACCCGCTAATCAACGGGCTCGGCAGGAACTATTGGCAAAAGTTCCTGCCGTCCAAAGGGAAACAACCTGAACCGGGGAGTTTTAACGCACGGGTCGACTCAAGGGAGAGTCATAGAGACACGGGGCACACTAAACACTCGAGAGAAATGACGACCGCGGCAGGACGTTCAAGGTTTAGAACAATAATTATGGACAGGGTTAAGGGCAAGAAACCTGCGATGGAGAACAGGATATCCTCATATATATTTGGAAAAGTAAACCTTTCTGAGCACTGGGTGCTATAACTGTTACACTCTGACTGTCCATATGATAAAGCGGTAGAGTGGACGGGTAGTAGTGTACTTAAGAAATCGATGGAAAAGCCATTTGGTTAATATGTATGCAGAAACAAATTCAGATGCTCACGGAGCAAGTTGAGTGTTTAGAAAAGGAGAAACAAGAATCAGAAAGTAGGGCAGGAGAGAGAGAGGCCGTAGTGAACAGGCTGACAAGGGCAGGAGAGAAAAACGCAGGAAGAAACGGCTACAAACACGATAGAGTACCTGCAATTTCAGGCCACTGAAAGTAGAAGGCAGTGTCACGCTCAGCGAGAGGAAGGAAATAGGAACTCAGAGAGAGCTGACAAGGCTGAGGGTCAGTTAAAAGATGTGGTCAATCCGACACTTAAGCTTCTAACTTTCATGCCGAGAGAAATAAAACATAGAATTTGCTACTATGGATGTTTGGGAAGTCCCCATTCAGGACACATTTCTTAACTAAAGACAGTAGCGGGTTTTTATTTGTACAGACTTTAATCTGACGGGCTGTCACAGGTGAGCCTTTGCTTTCGAAAGCTTCAACAGCCATGACCATCTTAGCGTCATGCTCAGTTTCCCCCTCAGTGGTGGCTAGTGGGAGCCTGCTGAGTGCGTCAGCGCAGTTTTCAATGCCCGGTCTGTGCTGAATTGTGTAGTCATAGTCGGCTAACGAGAGTGCCCACCTCTGTATGCGGGCCAATGCATTCGCATTTATGGCCTTGTTGTCGGCCAAAAGGGACGTTAGGGGTTTGTGATCTGTCTTAAGCTCAAATTTCCTGCCAAACAGGTACTGGTGCATTTTTTTTACTGCATATTCACATGCTAGCGCTTCCTTTTCCACCATCCCGTAGCTCCTTTCTGTCTGGGACAGACTTCTGGAGGCATAAGCTACCGGCTGTAACTGACCATTAGCATTTACATGCTGCAACACACACCCGACCCCATAGCACGACGCATAGCACATTAAAAGAAGTTTCTTACACGGTTAACAGTTTGTTGGAGCATAACAAATTGCGTGCTCTATCAAAAGCCCTTTCCTGGCTGTCCCCCCAGACCCAATCATGACCTTTGCGTAGGAGCACGTGTAAAGGCTCTAACAGCGTGCTTAATTTTGGAAGAAAGTTCCCAAAATTGTTCAGGAGCCCCAGGAACGAACGCAGCTCCGTTGTGTTACGGAGTCTGGGTGCTCTCTGGATTGCTTCCGTTTTGGACGCAGTAGGTCTGATCCCGTCTGCTGCTACCCTCCTCCCCAGGAATTCTACCTCTGGCACTAAGAAGACGCACTTCGCCTTTTTCAGTCGCAGCCCTACCTGGTCCAGTCTGCGTTGCACCTCCTCCAGGTTGTGGAGGTGTTCTTCAGTATCGCGACCCGTGATGAGGATGTCGTCTTGAAAAACCACCGTCCTTGGAATCGACTCGAGGAGGCTTTCCATATTTTGCTGAAAGCTCATGGCGGCCGAACGAATCCCGAACGGACATCTGTTATACTCAAACAACCTCTTGTGTGTCATGATGGTGGTCAGCTTCTTCGACTCACTTGCCAGCTCCTGGGTTATGTAAGCGGAGGTCAGGTACAACTTTGAAAAAGGTTTTCCACCAGATAGCGTCGCAAAGAGGTCCTCCGCTCTCGGTAGCTGGTACTGGTCTTGGAGTGACACCCGATTGATGGTGGCCTTGCAATCGCCACATATCCTGACCGACCCATCCGCCTTGAGCACAGGCACGATCGGGCTCGCCCAGTCACTGAATTCGACTGGTGAGATGATGCCTTCCCTCAGCATGCGGTCCAATTCGCATTCTATCTTTTCTCGCATGACGTACGGCACCGCTCTGGCCTTGTGGTGTACTGGCCTGGCGTCCGGGTTTATGTGAATCACTACCTTGGCCCCCATGAAAGTGCCGATGCCAGGTTGAAATAATGAGTCAAATTTGTCCAGGACCTGTGAGCATGATACTCACTCCACAGAAGAAATTGCATTGACATCGCCCCATTTCCAGTTCATGACAGCAAGCCAACCGAATCCAAAACGAAGGCAATTCGACAAGCACCCAAACCCTGCAACACATCGGAGTTGCGCTCATTTCTGGGACTCGAACTATTTCGGGAACTTTATGCTGAACTTAAGCACATTGTTGGAGCCGCTACATGTGCTCCTGTGTAAGGGTTGCGATTGGTTTTGGGGGGGGAATGTCAGGAATGGGCTTTCAATCGGGCGTGGAACCTACTTTGTTCAAATAAGTTGTTGACCCTGTACAACCCCTGTAAGAAATTGGTTCTGACATGTGATGCTTCGTCCTATGGAGTTGGGTGCGTGTTGCAGCAGGGCAATGCTGAGGACCAAATCCAACCTATGGCTTATGCCTCCAGGTCGCTCTCTCAAGCTGAACGGGCATATGGGATGGTTGAGAAGGAAGCACTCGCATGTGCCTATGGGGTGAAATAGATACATCAGTACCTTTTTGGCTGGAGTTCGAATTAGAAACGAACCACAAGCCGTTAACATCCCTGCTGTCAGACAGTAAGGCTGTCAATGCCAATGCATCAGCTCGCATTCAACGATGGGCTCACTGCGTATGACTACACCAGCCGCACCGGCCCGGCACTGAGAATTGCGCTGACGCGCTCAGCAGGCTGCCACTGGCCACCACTGAGGGGGCAGCGGAGCAAAGCGCTGAGATAGTCATGGCCGTTGATGCCTTTGACAGCACAGGCTCCCCCATCACAGTCCGCCAGATCAAATACTGGACCAACAGAGATCCCCTCCCATCCTTGATTAAGAAATGTGCCCTGACTGGGGATTGGGCGCCTGCACACGGTGCATGCCCTGAGGAGGTCAGACCGTTTCACAGACGGATGGATGAGCTCTCCATCCAAGCCGACTGCCTACTATGGGATAGCCAGGTAGTCTTGCTTCAGAAGGGCAGGGAAGCATTCATCAGGGAACTCCACAGCGAGCACCCAGGCATTGTGCTGATGAAGGCCATTGCCCGGTCACAGACCTGGAACACTGTGTTCGCTGGTGCACGTGTGTTCAGCTGGGCAATGTCCCCAGGGAGGCCCCACTCAGCCCGTGGCCCTGGCCCACCAGGCCATGGTCATGTATTCATGCAGACTACGTGGGCCCGTTCATGGGAAAAATGTTTCTCATTGTGGTTGATGCGTACTCGAAATGGATTGAGTGCATAATTTTGAATTTATGCACGACATTCACCACCATGGAGAGTCTACATGCGGTCTTAGCGACCTACGGCTTGCCGGACATCCTTGTTAGCCATAACGGCCCATGTTTCACCAGCTACGAATTCCGGGAATTCATGTCGGGTAATGGCATCAACCATGTCAAGACGGCACCATTCAAGCCGGCCTCCAATGGCCAGGTGGAACATGCGGTCCAAATCATAAAACAAGGCATTCAAGGACCCTCCCTTCAATGCCGCCTATCACACCTCCTGCTGGCCTATAGGTCCCTACCGCACTCGCTCACGGGGATCCCGCCCGCGGAGCTACTTATGAAACAAACACTCAAAACTCGGCTGTCCTTCATTCATCCAGTCCTGTCCGACATTCTTGAGGGAAAACGCCAGTCCCAAAATGAGTCAAGGGGGAGATGTATAGAAATTGATGACTCCGTATTTGTTCTCAATCACGCTTTGGGGCCCAAATGGCTTGAGGGTACTGTAATAGACAAAGAGGGGAATAGGTTCATAGTGGTTAAACTTAACAATGGGAAGATATGCTGCAAGCATCTGGACCAAGTAAAAAAAAGGTTCAGCATGAACACTGAGGAACCTGAGGAAGATCATGAGATGGTATTCACACCACCGCCAGTGAATGAGCAACAAGAACATTCAGCAGCATGCACAGTCCCTGCGGTCATCCCGGAATCACCACAGGGGACAGACACGCAGGCCAAGGTTCAACAGCCAGAGCCCCAACTGCGGCGCTCCACGAGAGAGCACAGACCACCTGAGAGACTTAACTTATGATCCCAATAAGATGTTGGGGGGGGGGGGGGAGGTGATGTCATGTATGTAACCTTTATGTAACAACACTGCAATACTGTATATACGTATAAATGCACACCTTGACCACAGGGGGTGAACTTGTGGGAGACACTCCTCACCTGGTCATCCAGGTATATAAAAAGGAGGGTCCCACGGAGGATCATCACTTCTTGGTCCTGTGAATAAAGGTTCAGGTCATAGAGTGACCTTGTCCATAGAATGTGCCTCGTGTGCATTTGTTGTATTGTTTAAGGACTCTACAAGACCAACTCAATAAACGTGCTATTCACGTCATTCTCAGCATCGTGGATGCTCCAGAGTGAATCCACCCGCAGCTCCAGTGCCGCAATGCGGTCTCTCAGGAGCTGCAGGCCGATACACTTTCCGCAAACGTAGTCATCAGGGACACCGGAAGCGTGTTCCCACATAGTACAGGAGGAGTATAACATGTGTCCAAGCCGTCCTGCCATGACTTAACCCTTAGATACACTTAATTTGGCAGCAACAATGCTAAATGTTACTTACTGATAAAGAAAGAAAAAGAAAAACTACTTACCAATCACCAGCCAATCACTTACTCGCTTGGCTGTGACGTCACCTTTTGATTTCTTTCTACTTCTTTTTGCTTCCCTGCTCCCGGACTTTTATAGGCACAAGTACCCCCAGGTCCCGCTGTACTGCAGCACTTTTCAATCTTTCTCCATTTAAATAATAACTTACTCTTTGATTTTTTTCTGCCAAAGTGCATGACCTCATACTTTCCAACATTATATTCCATCTGCCAAATTTTTGCCCATTCACTTAGCCTGTCTATGTCCTTTTGCAGATTTGTTGTGTCCTCCTCACACATTGCTTTTCCTCCCATCTGTGTATCATCAGCAAACTTGGCTATGTTACACTCAGTCCCTTCTTCCAAGTCGTTAATATAGATTGTAAATAGTTGGGGTCCCAGCACTGATCCCTGCGGCACCCCACTAGTTACTGGTTGCCAACCAGAAAATGAACCATTTATCCCGACTCTCTGTTTTCTGTTGGTTAGTCAATCCTCTATCCATGCTAATAAATTACCCCCAACCCAGTGAACTTTTATCTTGTGCAGTAACCTTTCATGACCAGTCTGCCATGTGCCACCATATCAAGAGCTTTGCTAAAATCCATATACACGACATCACACACACTGCCCTCATTGACCCTCCTGGTTACCTCCTCGAAAAATTCAATCAAGTTAGTCAGACACGACCTTCCCTTGACAAATCCATGCTGATTGTCCTTGATTAATCCAGGTCTTTCTAAATGAAGATTTATCCTGTCCCTCAGGATTTTTTCCAATAATTTTCCCACCACCGAGGTTAGGCTGACTAGCCTCTAATTACTCGGTGTATCCCTTTCTCCCTTTTTAAACAAGGGTACTACCTTAGCAATCTTCCAGTCCTCTGGCACCACACCTGTAGCTAGAGAGGACTGGAGAATGATGCTCAGAACCTCTGCTATTTCCTCTTTTGTTCTCTCAATAGCCTGGGATACATTTCATCCGGACCTGGGGATTTATCCACTTTCAAAGTTGCTAGGTCCCTTAATACTTCCTCCCTCACTATAGTTATCTCATCTAATATTTCACACTCCTCCTCCCTCATTACAAAGTCTGCATCACCCCTCTCATCTGCTGCTGAAATCCTCATCCATGCCTTTGCGACCTCTGGACTGGTCTATTCAAATGCACTCTTGGTTGGCCACCCATGTTCTACCCTATGTATACTTGAGGTCATCCAAAACTCTGCTGCCTGTGTCCTAACTTGCACCAAGTCCCGTTCCCCTATCACCCCTGTGCTCCCTGACCTACATTGGCTCCAAGTCAAACAATGCCTTGATTTTAAAAGTCTTATCCATGTTTTCAAATCCCTCCATGGCCTCGCCCCTCCGTATCTCTGTAATCTCCTCCAGCCCAACCCTCCAAGATATCTGCACTCCTCTAATTCTGCCCTCTTAAGCATCCCTGATTATAATCGCTCCACCATCGGTGGCCGTGCCTTCTGTTGCCTCGGCCCCAAGCTCTGGAATTCCCTCCCTAACCCTCTCCACCTCTCTATCTCTCTTTCCTCCTTTAAGACGCTGCTTAAAACCTCCCTCTTTGACCGAGCGTTTGGTCATCTGCCCCAATAGCTCCTTATGTGGCTCAGCGTCAAACTGCGTTGGGTGCCGCTCTTGTGAAGCGCCTTGGGCCCTTTTACTATGTTAAAGGCGCTACATAAATACAAGCTGTTGTTGCTTTTCTCTTTTCTTAAAACTGAAACTATTGAACGAATACTTGTCAAGCTCTTGTTTTGACCTGTGCTTTGGCCTGGACTTTTCCTGGCATAACCTGTGCAGCACGAGATGTTATGGAAAGGAAAATGAGGCAGAGAGACACTCCACCAAAACCTACCCCAAAAAATATGGTCAACAGAATTTCTCCGACCCACATAACTGATCCAATCCCACCGCATTTAAATGGCCTTCCTCTCCAAGATCGAACTGAATGGTGGAGCAGGCCAGAGGGGCCGAATGGCCTCTTCCTGTCCCTCATGTCCTGATGAAACTTCAGTAACGGTGCTTGCTGGCAAGTAATTTCTGATAGCTGGATAGCACCACCTGGTGCAGGTTATTGGTACTACAGCCACTGCAACATTCCCATTTAAAACCGGGTATGCTGGAGACAGCCCAACATCTGACAATGATCAGGGTCTGGGCACTTCTCTGGGAACACGCTGAGGGATTGTGAAGGTTGTGTGAAGTGTTTGCAGTGAGTTGTTCTGTTGCTGTCTCTGTATTGACTCGAACTTCACCTCCAGTTGGAATAAAGTTCATTGCCTGCCCTTGTTACACACCCCTCCCCCATTCCCATCAAAGGCCCGCCCCTTGACATTCAGTTTCAGTTTCACAGGAACCTCTTGCAGCTGCCGAACCCTCACAGAAACATCCCAAGTTCAGGAGTTGGTGTTTCAAACACATTCTGAACCTGAAGAGAAACAGAGATTGTAGGCAGTGAAGGAACTACACAATGTAAGTACCTCCAATACAACCCCTGTCTCGCTGGTCGGGCCAGCCACAGGTCTCTGAGGGTTGAATGTCTGTGTCTGCAAGTTATACCCAGCAGGGAAGGTGAACAGCCTGGGTCTCTTTTCCCTTGGAGAGAGAGGCTGAGGGGTGACCTGATAGAGGTCTTTAAAATTATGAAAAGTTTCGATAGAGTAAATACACAGAGAGGGTTTCCACTTGTGGGGAGGAGCAAAACTAGAGGCCATCAGTATAAAATAGTCACCAAGAAATCCCTCGGAATTCCCAAGAAACTTTTTACCCAGAGAGTGGGGAGAATGTGGAACTCACCACCGCAGGGAGTGGTTGGAGCAATTAGTATCGATACATTTAAGGAGAGGCTAGATAAACATGAGCGGAAGGGAATAGAGGGTTATGCTGATAGTTAGAGGGGAAAGACGGGAGGAGGCTCGAGAGGACCATAAACGCCAGCATGGACTGATTGGGCCGAATGTCCTGTTTCTGTGCTGTATATCCTGTGTAATGAATTAGTTTAATAACTGGTGCCATCACAATTCTGAAGCCCAGACCCAGTGAAAGTGGTGTTCAGTATCTGAAGTGGGACACAGAGTGGGGGCAGGGTACAAGGTGTCATCATTGGGCCTTTTGCAAACTGACCCTTTCAATCTGCAGCCATTTAAAGCTGAGGAGGAGTGGGACATACTTTGCACCCAAGATATTAATACTCAGTGAGGCAGTAAAGGAGCATTTTATTAATGCAGGTTGCTTTATCTTGCAGTAAAATAATCTCATGTACTGGGTCACTGAGCTGGAACAGAAGTGGATCCAGGTCCCCGGGGAGGGGAGGGTCCGGATCGCCGAGGAGGTGAGGGGAGGTTCCGGGGTCCCCGAGGAGGGGGAGGGTCTGGAGTCCCCGAGGAGGGGGAGGGTCCGGGGTCCCCGAGGAGGGGGAGGGTCTGGGGTCCCCGAGGAGCGAGGGTCCGGGGTCAGATGTTCATTGGTGCGGTAGGATTGTTGGTTAAAGATCGAAGGAGATCCTTGCAGCGCTGCCTTCCTGCTCCGAATGTACACACTGGGGATACATTTTGTAGCAGCACCAGGAAAGGTCAATGAGCACAGAGGACAGGCACTCAGGGCTGGCTCAAGGGCCATTCCTCATTATTCCTCTTCAATATTATAGTCCAGACAAAATCCTTCGAAAACTCTGTACCCTCTCTAGTGCAAACACATCTTTCCTGTAATGTGGTGACCTGAACTGCAAACAGTGCTCCAGCTGTGGCCTAAATAGTGTTCAAGCATAACCGCCCTGCTCTTGTATTCTATGCCTCGGTTATAAAGGCAAATATTCCATATGCCTTCTTAACCACCTTATCTACCTTGCCTGCTACCTTCAGGGATCTATGGACATGCACGCCAAGGTCCCTTTGTACCTCCACACTTCTCAGTGTCCTACCACAGTGTATTCCCTTGCCTTGTTAGCCCTCCCTAAAAATCTACCACACTGACCCAGTCTGGCCGACACGTGACTCCAGACCCACAGCAATGTGGTTGACTCTTAAACTGCTTCTGAAATGGCCGAGCGAGCCACACAGTCATATAATGCGCGGTCCCGGCCTACAAGACCATCAGCAGGCCGGGGCCATTAGAGGGAGTAACGTGCGGCGGCATGCCACTGCAGGGAGCAGCGCGTGCTGCTGCAGGAGAGCGATGGCTGACTGCAGTGCAGGCAGGGACAACAGGAGCAGCGCGGTCGAGGCGAAGGAGCGGCAAGAGATCATAAAGGGACGTGATCGGGGCCCAGAAGAGGCGAGAGTTCGGGACTCGGGGGTAGCACGGGGCCAGCCCACACTGCAATATGTGTGCGCACTAGGTCCGTGCAGCAGAGTAGGTTTCTAGTTGTCCTGGTTAATCCTTGCCACTGGACCAAGACCAAGCTCTGTCAAGCCCATGTGGTGGCTGGGGTGCAACAGCCACCACACATTAAAAAAATCCACGCACAGGCATCTTCCACCCTTCAGGATGTAGTTCGGGACCTGGAATATCATGCAAACACCGGTGAACTCATCCCTTTTCGGCGTGGAAGTAAGTCATCCTCGTTTCGAGGGACTGCCTACGATGATAGCCCTTGCCAAATGCATTACCTCACACTTCTCCGGATTGAATCCATTTGTCACTGTTCTGCCCATCTGACCAGTTCATTGATATCTTCTTACAGTCTACAGCTTTCTTCTTCATTATCAACCACACAGCCGACTTTGGTATCATCTGCAAACTTCTTAATCCTACTCCCTACATTCAAGTGTAAATCATTGATATATAACCACAAAAACCAAGGGACACAGGAAATAAGAAATAGGAGCAGGAGTAGGCCCTCCGGCCCCTCGAGCCTGCTCTGCCATTCAATAAGATCATGGCTGATCTGATCATGGACTCAGTACCACTTGCCTGCCTGCTCCCCATAACCCTTTACTGCCTTATCAAAAATCTGTCTCTCTCCGCCTTAAATATATTCAATGACCCAGCCTCCACAGCTCTCTGGGGCAGAGAATTCCATAGATTTACAACCCTCCGAACACAAATTACTTTTCATCTCAGTTTTAAAAGGGCGGCCCCTTATTCTGAGATTATGTCCCCGAGTTTTAGTTTCCCCAATGAGTGAAAATATCCTTTCTGCATCCACCTTGTCGAGCCCACTCATTACCTTATATGTTTCGATAAGTTCACCTCTCATTCTTCTGAACTCCAATGAACAGAGGGCCAACCTACTCAACCTATTTTCAACCTAGTGAACCTTCTCTGAACAGACTCCAATGCAAGGATATCCTTCCTTAAATACAGAGACCAAAACTATGCGCAGTACTCCAGGTGTGGCCTTACCAATACCCTGTACAGTTGTAGCAGGACTTCTCTGCTTTTATACTCTATCCCCCTTGCAATAAAGGCCAACGTCCCATTTACCTTCCTGATTACTTGCTGTACCTGCATGCTAACCCTTTGTGTTTCATGCACAAGGACCCCAGCTCCCTCTGTACTGCAACACTTTGCAATTTTTCTCCATTTAAATTGTAATTTGCTTTTCTATTTTTTCTGCCAACGTGGATGACCTCACATTTTCCCACATTATATGCCATCTGCAAGTTTATTGACCACTCATTTATCCTGTCTATATCCCTCTGCAGATTTTTCATGTCCTCCTCACAATTTGCTTTCCCACCTATCTTTATCATCAGCAAACTTGGCTACATTATACTTGGTCCCTTCATCCAAGTCATTAATACAGGTTGTAAATAGTTGAGGACCCAGCACCGATCCCTGCGGCACCCCACTAGTCACTATTTTCCAACCGGAAAATGACCCATTCATCCTGACTCTCTTGTTTACTGTTCGTTAGCCAATCCTCCAGCCATGCTAACATATTATCCCCAACCCCGTCAACTTTTATCTTGTACAGTAACCTTTTATGTGGCACCTTATAGAATACCTTTGGGACCTAGTACTGAGCCCTGTGGAAACCAACTGGAAACAGTCTGCCAGTCACAACAACACCCATCAAACAATACACACTGCTTCCTGCCTCTGAGCCAATTTTGGATCCAACAGATCACTTTGCCCTGGATCCCATGGGCTTTTACTTTTGTGACCTGTCTGCCATGTGGGCAGCAGGGTGCCTAATACGACAGACGATGCTCATGTTGCCTGGAAGGAGGCTGAGCCATAAACCTTTAGCACCACGAGTTGCTGAGTGAGTTTATTACCTGGCGAATCATGGAATGGGACAGCCCAATTTACAGAAGTGTAGGACCCTTATTTAAATATGTTAATGAGGTTTTTAAACAATTAAGGCATGCTCTGAACACCTACAGGGGAACCCAATCCAATCAGATTGAGAGCACAGACACCCTGTGCTGGGTGTAGATTTCTCAGTGCTTTTGATTTGGAGACTTTCAAACATGGGAATGGGTTTCTGTGTTTGTCCAATACTCAAGAGAATGCTGAGAATGACGTGAATAGCACATTTAGTGAGTTGGTCTCACCGCAGGTCAAGGGTACACAGCCAGATAGGGAATGGAAGACCAGCAGGAAAAGCAGTGCAAGGAAGGTAGTGCAGGGATCCCCTGCGGTCATCCCCCTGCAAAACAGATACACCGCTTTGGGTACTGTTGAGGGGGATGACTCATCAGGGGAGGGCAGCAGCAGCCAGGATGATGGCACCTGTGGGTGGCGCTGCTGCACAGGAGGGCAGGAAAAAGAATGGGAGAGCTGTAGTGATGGGGAATTCAATTGTAAGGGTAATAGATAGGCGTTTCTGCGGCCGCATCCGAGACTCCAGGATGGTATGTTGACTCCCTGGTGCAAGGGTCAAGGATGTCTTGGAGCGGGTGTAGGACATTCTGAAAAGGGAGGGTGAACAGCCAGCTGTCGTGGTGAACATAGGTACCAACGATATAGGTAAAAAACGGGATGACGTCTTCCGAGATGAATTTAGGGAACTAGGAGCTAAATTAAAAAGTAGGACCTCAAAAATAGTAATCTCAGGATTGCTACCAGTGTGACGTGCTAGTCAGAGTAGGAATCACAGGATAGCTCAGATGAATACGTGACTTGAGCAGTGGTGCAGAAGGGAGGGATTCAAATTCCTGGGGCATTGGAACTGGTTCTGGGGGAGGTGGAACCAGTAAAACTGGACGGTCAGCACCTGGGCAGGACCAGAACCAATGTCCTAGGGGGAGTGTTTGCTAGTGCTGTTGGGGATGAGTTAAACTAATATGGCAAGGGGATGGGAACCTATGTAGGGAGGCATAGGGAAACAAGAGGGAGACAGAGGCAAAAGATAGAAAGGAGAATAGTAAAATTGGAAGGCAGAGAATCCCAAGGCATAAAACAAAAAGGGCCACATTACAGCAAAATTCTCAAAGGGCAAGGTGTGTTAAAAAGACATACCTGAAGGCTCTGTGCCTCAATGCGAGGAGCATTCGGAAAAGGTGGACGAATTAACTGCGCAGATAGCAGTTAATGGATATGATGTAATTGACATCACAGAGACATGCCTCCAGGGTGACCAAGGCTGGGAACTCAACATCCAGGGGTATTCAACATTTAGGAAGAGAGGAAAAGGAGGCGGGTGGCATTGCTGGTTAAAGAGGAAATTAATGCATTAGTAAGGAAAGACATTAGCTTGGATGAACTGGAATCGGTATGGGTGGAGCTGCGGAATACCAAAGGGCAGAAAACGCTGGTGGGAGTTGTGTACAGGCCACCAAACAGTAGTAGTGAGGTTGGGGACAGCATCAAACAAGAAATAAGGGATGTGTGCAATAAAGGTACAGCAGTTATCATGGGCGACTTTAATTTACATATAGATTGGGCTAACCAAACTGGTAGCAATGTGGTGGAGGAGGATTTCCTGGACTGTATTAGGGATGGTTTTCTTGACCAATATGTCAAGGAACCAACTGGAGACCTGGCCATCCTAGACTGGGTGATGTGTAATGAAAGGGACTAATTAGCAATCTTGTTGTGCGAGGCCCCTTGGGGAAGGGTGACAATAATATGGTAGAATTCTTTATAAAGATGGAGAGTGACACAGTTAATTCAGAAACCAGGGTCCTAAACTTAAGGAAAGCTAACTTCGACGGTATGAGACGCGAATTGGCTAGAATAGACTGGCAAATGATACATAAAAGGTGGACGGTGGATAGGCAATGGCAAACATTGAAAGATCACGTGGATGAACTTCAACAGTTGTACATCCCTGTCTGGAGTAAAAATAAAACGGGGAAGGTGGCTCAACTGTGGCTAACAAGGGAAACTAGGGAGAGTGTTAAATCCAAGGAAGAGGCATATAAATCCATATAAATTGGCCAGAAATAGCAGTAAACCTGAGGACTGGGAGAAATTTAGAATTCAGCAGAGGAGGACAAAGGGTTTAATTAGGAGGGGAAAATAGAGGACGAGAGGAAGCTTGCTGGGAACATAAAAACTGACTGCAAAACCTTCTATAGATATGTGAAGAGAAAAAGATTAGTGAAGGCAAATGGAAGTTCCTTGCAGTCGGACTCAGGTGAATTAATAATGGGGAACAAAGAAATGGCAGACCAATTGATCAAATATTTTGGTTCTGTCTTCACAAAGGAAGACACAAATGACCTTCCGGATGTACTAGGGGACCGAGGGTCTAGTGAGAAGGAGGAACTGAAGGATATCTTTATGAGGTGGGAAATTGTGTTGGGGAAATTGATGGGATTGAAGGCCGATAAATCCCGGGGCCTGATTATCTGCATCCCAGAGTACTTAAGGAGGTGGCCCTAGAAATAGTGGATGCATTGGTGATCATTTTCCAACAGTCTATCGACTCTGGATCAGTTCCTATGGACTGGAGGGTAGGAAATGTAACACCACTTTTTAAAACAGGAGGGAGAGAGAAAACGGGTAATTATAGACTGGTTAGCCTGACATCAGTGGTGGGGAAAATGTTGGAATCAATTATTAAGGACGAAATAGCAGCGCATTTAGAAAGCAGTGACAGCATCGGTCCAAGTCAGCATAAATTTGTGAAAGGGAAATCATGCTTGACAAATCGTCTGGAATTTTTTGAGGATGTAACCAGTGGATGTGGTGTATTTGGACTTTCAAAAGGCCTTTGACAAGGTCGCACATGAGCGATTAGTGTGCAAAATCAGAGCACATGGCATTGGGGGTAATGTACTGATGTGGATAGAGAACTGATTGGCAGACAGGAAGCAGAGAGTTGGGATAAACGGGCCCTTTTCAGAATGGGAGGCAGTGACTAGTGGGGTGCAGCTGGGCTCAGTGCTGGGACCCCAGCTCTTTACAATATACATTAATGAGTTAAATGCAGGAACTGAGTGTAATATCTCCAAGTTTGCAGATGACACTAAACTGGGTGGCGGTGTGAGCTGTGAGGAGGACGCTAAGAGGCTGCAGGGTGACTTGGACAGGTTAGGTGAGTGGGCAAATACATGGCAGATGCAGTATAATGTGGATAAATGTGAGGTTATCCACTTTGGGGGCAAAAACACGAAGGCAGACTATTATCTGAATGGCGGCAGATTAGGAAAAGTGGCGGTGCAATGAGACCTGGGTGTCATTGTTCATCAGTCATTGAAAGTTGGCAAGCAGGTACAGCAGGTGGTGAAGAAGGCAAATGGTATGTTGGCCTTCATATCTAGGAGATTTGCGTATAGGAGCAGGGAGGTCTTACTGCAGTTGTATAGGGCCTTGGTGAGGCCTCACCTGGAATATTGTGTTCAGTTTTGGTGCCCTAATCTGAGGAAGAACATTCTTGCTATTGAGGGAGTGCAGCGAAGGTTCACCAGGCTGATACCCGGGATGGCTGGACTGACATATGAGGAGAGACTGGATCAACTGGGCCTTTATTCACTGGAGTTTAGAAGGATGAGGGGATCTCATAGAAACATATAAGATTCTGAGAGGACTGGATAGGTTAGATGCGGGAAGAATGTTCCCGATGTTGGGGAAGTCCAGAACCAGAGAACACAGTCTTAGGATAAGGGGTAGGTAATTTAGGACTGAGATGAAGAGAAACTTCTTCACTCAGAGAGTTGTTAACTTGTGGAATTCCCTACTGCAGAGAATTGTTGATGCCAGTTCATTGGATATATTCAAAAGTGAGTTAGCTATGGCCCTTATGGCTAAAGGTATCACGGGGTATGGAGAGAAAGCAGGAAAGGGATACTGAGGAAATGATCAGCCATGATCTTATTGAATTGTGGTGCAGGCTCGAAGGGCCGAATGGCCTACTCCTGCAACTATTTTCTATGTTTCTATGTTTCTTCCATATCCACTCTACTAGTTACATCCTCAAAAAATTCTAGAAGATTTGTCAAGCATGATTTCCCTTTCATAAATCCATGCTGACTTGGGTCCTGTGACTGCTTTCCAAATGTGCTGCTATTATATCTTTAAAAATTGATTCCAGCATTTTTCCCACTACCGATGTCAGGCTAACCGGTCTATAATTCCCTGTTTTCTCTCTCCCTCCTTTTTTAAAAAGTGGGGTTACATTAGCTACCCTCCAATCCATAGGAACTGATCCAGAGTCCATGGAATGTTGGAAAATGACCACCAATGCATCTACTATTTCTAGGGCCACTTCCTTAAGTACTCTGGGATGCAGATTGTAAGGGTCCTGCGGATTTACTGGCCTTCAATCCCATCAATTTCCCTAACACCATTTACTGACTATTAAAGATATCCCTCAGTTCCTCCTTCTCACGAGACCCTCGGTCCCCTAATATTTTCGGGAGGTTATTTGTGTCTTCCTTAGTGAAGACAGAACCAAAGTATTTGTTCAATTAGTCTGCCATTTCCTTGTTCCCCATTATTAATTCATCTGATTCTGACTGCAAGTGACCTACATTAGTCGTCACTAATCTTTTTCTCTTCACATATCTTCAGAAGCTTTTGCAGTCAGTTTTTATGTTCCCTGCAAGCTTATTCTCATACTTTATTTTCCTCTTCCTAATTAAACCCTTAGTCCTCCTCTGCTGAATTCTAAATTTCTCCCAGTCCTCAGGTTTGCTGCTTTTTCTGGCCAATTTATATGCCTCTTCCTTGGATTTAACACTCTCCCTAATTTCCCTTGTTAGCCACGGTTGAGCCACCTTCCCCGTTTTATTTTTACGCCAGACAGGGATGTACAATTGTTGTTGTTCATCCATGTGATCTTTAAATGTCTGCTATTGCCTATCTATCGTCAATCCTTTAAGTATCATTCGCCAGTCTATCCTAGCCAATTCACGTCTCATACCATGGAAGTTACCTTTCTTTAAGTTCAGGACCCTAGTCTCTGAATTAAATGTGTCACTCTTCATCTTAATGAAGAATTCTACCATATTATGGTCGCTGTTCCCCAAGGGAACAGATTGCTAATTAATCCTCTCTCATGACACAAGACCCAGTCTTGGATGGCCTGCTCTCTACTTGGTTCCTCGACATAGTTTGGTTCGCCCAATCTATATGTAGACTATAGATTGTACCTTTATTGCACGCATCCCTAATTTCCTATTTGATGCCATCCCCAACTGCACTACTACTGTTTGCTGGTCTGTACACAAATCCCACTCACGCTTTCTGCCCTTTGGTGTTGCGCAGCTCGACCCATATAGATTCCACATCATCCAAGCCAATGTCCTTCCTTACTATTGCATTAATCTCCTCTTTCACCAGCAACACTACCCCACCTCCTTTTCCTTTCTGTCTGTCCTTCCTGAATATTGAATTATCCTGGATGTTGAGTTCCCAGCTTTGGTTACCCTAAAGCCATGTCTCCGTAATCCCAATTACATCATATCCGTTAACAGCTATCTGCGCAGTTAATTCATTACAAATGCTCCTCGCATTGAGACTCAGAGCCTTCAGGCTTGTTTTTTAACACTCTTTGTCCTTTTAGAATTATGTTGTAATGTGGACCTTTTTGATTTTATGCCCTTGATTTCTCTGCCCGCCACTCTTACTTTTCGCTTCTGCCCCCTTTTTACTTCCCTCTGCTTCCCTGCATAGATTCCCATCCCCCTGCCATATTAGTTTAAGCCCTTCCCAACAGCACGAGCAAACACTCCACCTAGAACATTGGTTCCGGTCCTGCCCAGGTGCATACTGTCTGGTTTGTACTGGTCCCACCTCTCCTAGAACCGGTTCCAATATCCCAGCAATTTGAATCACTCCCCCATGCACCATTACTCAAGGCACATATTCATCTGAACAATCCTGCTATTCCTACTCTGATTAACACGTGGCACTGGTAGCAATCCTGAGATTACTACCTTTGAGGTCCTACTTTTTAATTTAACTCCTAAATTCAGCTTGGAGGACCTCATCCCATTTTTTACCTAGATCATTGGTACCTTTATGCACCACGACAGCTGGCTGTTCACCCTCCCCCTCCAGAATGCCCTTCAGCCGCTCAGAGACATCCTTGACCCTTGCACCAGGGAGGCAACATACCATCCTGGAGTCTCGTTTGTGGCCGCAGAAATGCCTAACTATTCCCCTTGCAATAGAATCCCCTTTACTGTAGCTCTCCGACTCTTTTTCCTGTCCTTCTGTGCAGCAGAGTCGCCCCTGGTGCCATGAACTTGGCTGCTGCTGCCTTCCCCTGATAAGCCACCTCCCTCAACAGTATCCAAAATGGTGTATCTGTTTTGGAGGGAGGTGACCACAGGAGACCCTGCACTACCTTCCTTCCCTTGCTCTTCCTAACGGTCACCCATTCACTATCTGCCTGTATAACCTTTACCTGCGGTGTGACTAGCTCACTAAATGTGCTGTCCACGACATCCTCAGCATTGCGGGTGCTCCGGAGTGAGTCCATGTGCAGCTCCAGTGCCGCAATGTGGTCTAACAGGAGCTGCAGCTGGACACACATAGTAGCCAGGGACACTGGAAGTGTCCCTGACTTCCCACATAGCACAAGAGGAGCATGACATTGGTCTGGGCTCTCTTGTCATGACTTAACCCTTAGATTAACTTAATTTGGCAACAATGCCAAAGGTTTCCTACTGATATGGAAAAAAAAGAAAAAGAAAAAATACTCGCCAATCACTTACCCATTTGACTGTGACATCACACTTCAATTTATTTTTACTTCTATTTTGCTTTCTGACTCTGCACCAGCTCGCTGCTCCTGACAGCTCCTCCTCCGAATGCCGCTGGCCTTGTATCGGCCTTGAGCCTCCTGCTCCCGCATTATCGGTTCCTACTCGTCTACAAAAACTGCTCATTATTGCAGGATCATTCTGGATTGCAAAAATAACCCCCACTCCTATTTTCTACTGCTGTCTCCTTAAACCCCTCTCCCCTATCTCCACCACACTCACCTCCAACAACAAGTGTGAGGAGCTCATGGACTTCTTTGTCTCAAAGATTAAGAACATCCGATCAACTGCCTCTGCGAGTTCCCTTCCTTCCCCGAGCCCACCGGACCAAACTTCATCTGAGGCTCCCACCTGCCCTCGTCCTAAACTCCCATCTTTCTCTAGTTTCTCTTTGCTCTCTGCTCTGGATCTCTCCAAGCTCATCTTGTCCATAACACCTACTTCCTGCTCCCTTGAATCTATTAATAGAAACATAGAAAATAGGTGCAGGAGTAGGCCATTCGACCCTTCTAGCCTGCACCACCATTCAATGAGTTCATGGCTGAACATGCAACCTCAGTACCCTCTTCCCGCTTTCTCGCCATACCCCTTGATCCCCCGAGTAGTAATTATTCCCACTAAACTGCTGACCTCCCAACTTCTCTTTTGTCTCCCATGTTAGCCGACATTGTTAACGGTTCTCTCTCCTCAGGTACTGTTCCCCTCTCCTTCAAACCTGCTGTCATCACCCGTTTCCTCAAAAATAAACAACATTTGACCCCACTTTGCACGCTAGCTATCGCCCCATCGCTAAACTCCTTCCTGTCCAAAGTACTTGAACGTGTTGTTGCCTCCCAAATCTGTGACCATCTTTCCATGAATTCAATGTTTGAATCCCTTCAATCTGGTTTCCGCCCCTGCCACAGTACTAAAACGGCTCTCATCAAAGTCACAAATGACATCCTTTGTGACTGTGACAAAGGTAAACTATCCCTCCTCGTCCTTCTGGACCTGTCTGCAGCCTTTGACACAGTTGACCACTCCATCCTCCTCCAACGCCTCTCCACCAATGTCCAGCTGGGTGGGACTGCACTCGCCTGGTTCCAGTCTTACCTATCTAATCGTAGCCAGAAAATCTCATACAATGGCTTCCCTTCCCACCCTCGCATCATTACCTCTGGTGTTCACCAAGGATCTGTCTTTGGTCCCCTCCTATTTCTCATCTCCATGTTCCTCCTTGGCTATATTATCCGAAAGTCTGTTTCCAAATGAACGCTGATGACACCCAGCTCTACCACTTCTCTCGACCCCTGCCTGGTATTTAAATTGTCAGATTGCTTGTCCGATATCCAGTACTTGATGAGCAGAAATTTTCTCTAATTAAATATTGGGAAGACCATAGCCATTATCTTTGGTCCTCGCCACAAACTGCATTTCCTAACCACTGACTCCATCCTTCTCCCTCGCATCAAGCTGAGGGTGAACAAGACTGTTTGCAACGTTGGTGTCATATTTGAACCTAAAATGAGTTTCCAGCCACATATCTGCAGCATAACAAAAACCGCCTGTTTTCACCTCCGTAACATTGCCCGCCTCAGCCCCTACCTCAGCTCTTCTGCTGCTGAAACACTCATTTATGATTGTTAGCTCCAGACTTGACTAGTCCGACTCACTCCTGGCTGGCCTCCCATACTCTACACGATGTAAACTTGAGGTCATCCAAAACTGACCAGCCCGTGTCCTAACTTGCACCAAGTCACAATTACCCATCGCTTCCGTGCTTTCTGACCTACATTGGCTCCCGATTAAACAACGCCTCAATTTCAAAATTCTCATCCTTGTTTACAAATTACTCCATGGCTTTGCCCTTCCCTATTCTGTAATCTTTGTCAACCTCACAACCCCCCCAAGATGTCTGTGCTCCTCAAATTCTGCCCTCCTGAACATTCCTCATTATATCTGCTCAACACTCCAGCCTGCTCCAACATTCAATAAGATCATGGCTGATCATTGACCTCAACTCCACTTTCCCGCCCGATCTCCATATCCCCCGATTGCCCTAGACTCCAAAAATCCATCCATCTCGGCCTTGAAAATATTCACAGACTCAGCATCCACAGCCCTCTAGGGCAGAGAATTCCAAAGATTCACAACCCTCAGTGAAGCAATTCCTCCTTACCTCTGTCCTAAATGGCCTACCCCTTATCCTGAGACTGTGCCCCCTAGTTCTAGACACTCCTGCCCGGGGGAAACAACCACTCAGCATCTACCCAGTCAATCCCCTTCAGAATCTTGTATGTTTCAATGAGATCACCTCTCATTCTTCTAAACTCCAGAGACTATAGACCCATTCTAAAAATATCTCCTCATAAGACAGCCCTCTCATCCCAGGAATCAATCTGGTGACCCCCCCATTGTACCGCCTCCAAGGCAACTATATCCTTCGTTAGATAAGGAGACCCAAACAGTGCACATTCCTGATGTGTAACATTTGTGCATTGATGTTTTTTTCAGAGATCAAATGGTCCAGTCTACACTCTCCAAGTTCTTCACTGCTGAGGAGAGCAGGAACCTGCGATCTATGTATAGCGCTGGTGATTTGGAAGCAGTGATTCTTCAGATAAAGAGGAGGTCAGGCAATTTAGACAACATGCAGCTGAACATCGCAGTGATGGGTGATGTGGGCTCGGGGAAATCCACCTTCATCAATGCTATGAGAGGTCTTCGGAGTGAAGATGAGGGAGCTGCTCCAACTGGGAATGAAGAAACCGGGATGGAGCCAACCAGATATCCCTATCGAGCTCTGTCTAATGTTCATCTCTGGGATCTTCCCGGAACAAATTCCTTTGGTTTTGAAATCAATAATTACCTAAAGAAGGTGAAGTTTGAAAGCTATGACTTTTTCATCGTTGTGTCCCAGTCACGATTCAGAGAGAATGACGCAGAGCTTGCCAAAAGGATTCAAGAACAGGGCAAGGAGTTGTACTATGTGCGGTCCAAGATAGACAATGATGCCCATGCACTGAGCATGCAAGGTGTTGACTTTAGTGAAGGGCGGAGGACAATCCTCAGGGACTGTGTCAGCAACTTCCAAAGTGTTGGAGTTACACCACCAGCCATTTTTCTGATCTCTAGTTTTGACCTGGACAAATATGACTTTCCTGACTTAAAGTCCAGCCTCGTCATTAATCTCCACAGTATAAAATCAAATGCTTTCTCGCTCTCACTCCCAAAGATTATGCTGGAAATTATAGAAGCCAAAATAAGGATGTTGAAGAAGAGAGTCTGGCTGATGGCTGTTCTCGCTGGAGCACTGGGTGCAGTGCCAGTGCCAATGCCAGGGTTGTCTTCCATTACAGGCTTTGTGTTGACAGTTGCTGGGCTGATCTACCTCCAGAAACAGGTGGGACTCAATGACAAGTTTCTGCAAAGCCTGGCCAGCAAAGTCAGTAAGCCCACTTCAGTTCTGAAAATGGAAATGAATCATCGAGTGCCAAGCAAGATACCACCAGTAATTCCCAGGGTGCTGTTGGGTATCACCATCGTCACTTGCATGATAGCTGGGGTCAATTACAGCTTCAATCCGGTGACCCTCTCTATCTTTGGGGCAGTGTCGTCCTTTGCTTTTACTTACAAGTCACTGAAGGATTCACTGGAAGACCGTTCGGAAGCTGTACAACAGCTGATGAAGAGTGCACTTGGATCAGATTGACATGATCCCCTGTACACCAGGCCTGTCAACATTACTCCTCAGTTTGTAGAGACTGTAGTGATGTTTCATCTAGAATGTGACAGATTTACCTGCAGGGTGTCAAACTCATTCTCTATGGTGGGCCTGATCGGATATCCAGGCACAGTTATTGAAGTAGCAATAGATGAAGATAAACAATTGATACTTGCTCGCATTTAGATTTTATTTACTGTTTACTGCTGCTCCCTGATACCTGCAGCTCTCGAATCATTGCAGCAACATTTGGAGCAAATGACTGGGCTGAGGCCTGCCTTGGATAAAAGCACAAGGACCACTTGTCACTACAGAACTTAGTGCCCCAACCACTAACACTGGGAGTGATTCCACAGCCTCACAACGCTCTGTGTAAAGACATTTTGCTTGGTCACTGTTCTAAATATCTTACATTCTTGTATCTCTGGCTCCTCGTCTTGACCCTTCAACCCATGGAAGCAGTCTGCTTCTATCTACCCAACCCATCTTTCACCATTTTAAAACATTTCTATCATATCGCCCTGCAATATGTGTTGAATATGAGAAGGACGAGTCCCAACAGAAAGGGCACCAAGTCAGAATGGGCCCGAGACTGAGCCACCCACCTTTTGGACAGGAATATACCTGTCTTGTATGACTTCCTGTATTCCTAACCTGGCTGTCTCAGATAAACCACCGGCACATCATACTCTCTACAGCATACACCGTGTAAGCATTATTTCTGCATCCTGCTCACTGGGGAGGAAAACTGCAAGAGGGGAAAAGAGGAGCCCTTCCTTCACACAGCAATCTGTGTGCTCCACTCTGTAACTTCACTGTTCAAGTAAAATGTCTCCCTTCTAGCTGTTATCATGGTTTGTTTAGAGGACAGTTTGGCCCCCCTCTACCCTCGTTCTGAGTGACTATTGACAACGCAAACAACGTGCATCATCGGTAACATCACAATGACTTGACAACGCAACCAACCTGCATCATCGGTAACATCACAATGACTATTGACACCACTGCCCGATCCTACTTCACCAATGACAAGATGGCACCATGACATGTCCGGATGGAAGATGGTCACAGTGTAATGGATCCCTAGATTTGGTCTCTTAAGTTGTAAGGTTCTGTGAATGTTGGCTTAAAGTTGACCAAATCTAATTGACCAATATGCCTCACAAAAGGACATTGGGTACTGCTGCAGTCAAAAGGCAACTTGATCAGTTGCCAGTTAAAGAGCCACGTCTCGTCACCGCTGAACTGACCACTCGTTGGTGTTAGTACGTGGGTTTCTGTTGATGATCACTTGAGTTTTAAGTAATGTGATGGAGACGTTACCTCTCAGGGAGGGGTGGGTACCAGTCATTATAGACAGTGATGATCCGGTTTGTGAGGCCGAACAGTGGACACAAGGGTCTGCGCGCTAGTCCAGAAAAATGAAGGCTCTCTGGTTGTTAGCATATCCGAGGCAAGTTAAGAATGTTGCGTGTACGAAGATTAGGTTGCGAAAGGAGATAGAAGATAGGGACGGGAAAATTATCGAGAAGGAAGCGGTAATAAACTGACTTTTAAAGGAATTTAGAGGAAGAGAGAGAGAGAAGTAAGAAGGATTATAGGAAAGAAAGGAAAGCTGGAGAAACAGTTTGAGAAGGAAAAGGAGAGAAGGTGCAATAAAGAACAGTACCTCGAGAGTCAGTGTATTAATAATCAGAATCAGTGTGATATGTGGGCCATGAAGGAAGCAGATCAGAGGCATCGCACAGAACAGGCAGTAAGAGTTAATGAGGACCTGAAAGACACACATAGGGTTGCTCAGAAACAGTTTTCAGAAGAACGAGTGCTAAGGGGGATTTCACAGAGTACAAAAGGAAGAGTAAGGAGTTGGAGGATAATGTGTGTACACAAAGGGGCATTGTGCGTGCAATGTCCCCTCGGTCAGAAGGACAGGAAAATGGAGAGAGCGCTGAGGGATGTGATGAAGGTGAAGCGAAATTATACAAGGGACCAGAACATGGCTCACCAGAGGGAATTCGGACCCCGCCTATCGTTGCGATGCATCAAAAATGATGCCAGACGCCGGCTGATGGGGCGGATGTAGGAATCCTGGGGGCACTGGATAGAGAACTTGTGGAAAATGGCCAGTGATGTGAAAGGTTGGAGCAGGGGGAAGATCCCCAAAGGCGCTGCTTCGAGGTACAATAGCTGCCTTGAACAGCTTGGATGATGAGGAAAAGGTCTGTTGCTTTTAACTCTCAGTCCAGGAGTGTTCGGCAGCCTTCCGCAGCTGGAGGCAGTTATGAGGCTTCAAAGTGTGAATTGCTCAAGCATTGTGGGCTGGTAAAAGGGATCCTTTTATGGCCATAGCAGACATAGAGCAGGGCCCCAATGAATTCCTGGCAGATTTTACTGACAGACTTTGGCCCATCTATTCTGCGGCCATGGGAAGGGCAGTACGGTGGGTTCATTTAGAAGGGCAGCCGCACAACCATTGGTGACGCACCCGGATGTCCCACAGTCTGCCCCACCTACAGGCAGCTATGTCAGATTTTGATCCCGAAGTGGGGAAAATACGGAGGAAAGGGTTCTGAGGAAAATTACCATGAATTTTGAGACATGCCAAGCAGATAAAGAGAATACTGGGGTAATGATTTGGCCCACTGGGATATTGAGGTTCATCCTTGGATAAGGATTATCTCCCACGTTCTAGCCGTTGTTCAGTTGGTAATTGTGTTGTATCTGTTGATAACCTGCCGTGTTAACAGGCAACGCAGGCAACAGGAGTTTGCCAAGCTGTTGTAGAAGACACCGAAGAAAGAAGACAACGAAGACAAAGTGTAAGTGCTTGTGACCCAAAATTTGGTTGCAGTCACTTGAGGGTGGACGGTAAGATTGTGTGAAAGTTAGCTTAAAGTTGACCAAATTTCATTGACCAATATGCCTCACGTAAAACAATATAATTTGTGTTGAGCAAAAGTGCCTGTTAACTTGTGAGCTGTTTTGTGATTGCGATATTTCAAAAGCTGTGTTCGATGGCAGATGGGGACAGAACATCTGGTTGTTAGTGCATGGGGTACACTCGATAAACAAATCCCTTTTAACTGAGATGAAGTTCCAGATTATTATTTACATGGAGAAAAATTGCAATACAGCAGGACCTGGGGATACTTGTGCATGAAACACAAAAGGTTAGTATGCAGGTATAGCAAGTGATCAGGATGGCCAATGGAATCTTGGGCTTTATTGTAAAGGGGATGGAGTACAAAAGCGGGGAAGTCTTGCTACAGCTATATAAGATATTGGTGAGGCCTAACCTGAAATACTGCGTGCAGTTTTGGTTTCCATATTTACGAAAGGACATACTTGCTTTGGAGGCAGTTCAGAGAAGGTTCACAAGGTTGATTCCAGAGATGAGGGGGTTGACTTATGAGGAAAGGTTGAGTAGGTTGGGCCTCTACTCAATGAGAGGTGATCTTATCGAAACATATAAGATTATGAGGGGCCTTGAAAGGAGGATGCAGAGAGGATGTTCCCACTGATAGGGGAGATTAGAACTAGAGGGCATAATCTCAGAATAAGGGACTGCCCATTTAAAACTGAGATGAGAAGAAATTTCTTCTCTCAGAGGGTTGTGGATCTGTGGAATTTTCTGCCTCAGAGAGCTGTGGAAGCTGGGACATTGAATAAATTTAAGATAGAAATAGACAGTTTCTTAAACGATAAGGGAATAAAGGGTTATGGAGAGTGGGCAGGGAAGTGGACCCGAGTCCATGATCGGATCAGCCATGATCATATTAAATGGCGGAGCAGGCTTGAGGGGCTGCATGGCCTGCTCCTGCTCCTATTTCATATGTACATATACAGCGTCTCCAATGGTCAATATATGAGACATTTGGGGGCTAATGGAAGAACACATACCTTGGGAATTCTGCAAAAAAAATACAAGGTAACGATGCATGATGTGACCATATGGTTTATTGCTCTTCTGCAAACTATTATGAATAACTGAACAATGGGGGAATTTGATTGGAGGAACGCCCCTTGCAATCCCTGAATGATTAATTGGGAGAAGAGGGAAAAACCAACGTCGGCCATTACCCGTGCTGGATGAAACATGTACACACAAAGGGACTGCCCAGGTTTTTGGGGGTATAAAACAGTGCTACGAAAGGTCATTGAGTACTGCTTCAGTCGAAAGGCAACCTGGTCAGTTGCCCGTTAAAGAGCCACGTCTAGTCACCGCCGAACCGACCACTCGTTGGTGTCAGTACGTGTGAGTTTTTACTTATGATCACTTGAGTTTTAAGTAAAGGAATAGACCTGAGCCTGCTTATTGTTAAACCGGGATCACTGTGTGTAACAGTACTATTGGATGCTTACTTGTAATCTTTTGTTGAATTTAAGTAAAGAGAACTTATTCCAGAAACCTTTGCCTTGAGTTGTCCGTTCCACAGTGAACTCTATAAAGGGTTGGCCGGGGCGAGGTGTAATTCCGTGCGGCTCACACCGTGTGAGAGATCCCGGGATTGGGTGTCAGAGTGGAAGCTGTGTGTCCCCACCTGCTCAGCCCAGGCGGCTTCACTCACCGCTTGCTCATCTTTCTTCAGCTCTTTCTTTGTGCGGCCTTTGCCCCGTGGTCAATGCCACCGAAGCCCCTCTGCTCTCCCATTGCCTGCCCACCTTTGATGCTCAGATCTTCCCCTGCTGTAAAAGGTTGTTGAGCTGAAGGGCGGACGCTCGCAGGGCCCAGAGCCAACGGAAAGGGCACGAGCGGCGGGGAGCTGTGATTGGTGGATCAGCGAGCGAGGGGGGGGGGGTGCTATGATTGGAGGATCAGCGAGCGGGGGGAGCGGTGATTGGTGGATCAGCGAGCGGGGGGAGCTGTGATTGGAGGATCAGCGAGCGGTGGGAGCTGTGATTGGAGGATCAGCGAGCGTGGATAGCTGTGATTGGTGGATCAGCGAGCCTGGGAAGCTATGATTAGAAGATCAGCGAGCGTGGGGAGCTGTGATTAAAAGATCAGTGAGCGGGGGGCGCTGAGTTCGGTGGATCAGAGAGCAGGGGGGGGAGCTGTGATTGGAAGAGAAGCGGGCGGGAAAGAGCGTCTGTGGAAAGTTCCAGCGCTCCAGATTGATGTTTCGAGGCTGCGGGGAGCCCAGGGAAAGTTTCTCCCATCCGTCCGCCTCTGAGGGCACGTGTGGGGCCGGAGGGAGGGCCCGGATTGTGTGAGGCTGCATTTCACAGCAGCAAACCTCCGGGTAAAGGAGGCACTCAGGTAAAGGGGACACCCGGGGTATAGGGCACAACCGGGGTAAAGGGCACATTCGGGGGTTAAACGGGACATCCAGATAAAGGGGGCGCCCGGGTAAAGGGGACACCCGGGTAAACAACTACTTGGCTGAGGTCAGTGGAGATCAGTAACAAAGTATTATTCTGTTATTTTTCCAGCCCGAGTCTTGCTTGCAACGTACACTATGTTTATTAGGGAAAGTTTACAAAGCTGCTTTAAGGACGGTTGGGTTGTGGTGACCGTGTAATCGCCATGTGAATCTCAGTCTCCCAGCAGGGAGCACATGCTGTAAATCCGCCCGTGCTCTGTATCTGGTTTTCTCATCATTGTATGACAAGGTTGCCTGAGGAAGGCACAACTCCTGAATCCTCCAGCAACTGTCTGCCGACAAAAGGAGAGCTTGTACGTCTTATACTCATGTCCCAAAGGGAGCGCTTCAGTGCTGGGAACGTTCCCTGACAGGACACAGTCACATTCTAAACCTCCCCTGGCTAAGGCACTGCAGTCATTGTGAACATTGAACGAATGATGTTCTCCTGTTACTCAGTGAATCCCAGTTACACCGAGGGTCATGTCATGCATTTAAATTGATCGGCTGTGATCATTTAGATTGTTGATATTAAATATTGAGCTACTTTATTGTAATCATCAATACTTACCTCTGCGATACTGTGAATGGTATTAGCAGAGATGTTAAATAAAGTAGTCTTAATCAATGTGTTCCCCACAGTTATTTATTTAATTGTGTTAATGCTTTTTCATTCTAAACTCCTTTTTTCATCACTTGTCCACATTTCTAGCTCCGCTCGTTTAGATTTTTTCCAGTGCAGTGATTTGCTTTGTGTTAATGTTGTTTCTTTCAACCAGCCATTGTATTCCTGTCACTGAGCTCATTTCAACAGCTTCTTACCACCACTTGATTTTTCAAAAGGAGTTTAACCTTTTTCTATCATTTATTGATGTTATTCTTTTATAGGCATTTCACAGCACATCTTGTATTAATTCCTGTAAAGTCAGGTATGTCTGGGAATGAATGCTCTGTCCTTTGGTCCATTTTATTCAATTGTGCTTCTTCTCACTTGTTCAGTCCCTTCGAGGTGGTTGCTATATTTTAGCGACTCGTTGCTTTCTCTTTTCAGCCATGTTGTTGCTTTCATTCTGGATCTTTCTATTTTGTTTTATCAAACCTTTGATTGTTTTCATGTAATGCCAGTTATTGGAGCGAGTTGCTGCTTTTTCTCTCATTCAGTCATTTTATTTCTTCCATTGTATTCATTTCAATGGTTCTGATCATTGTTTTGACTTTCTCAATGGGTTGTGTTATTTCAGTTAGTTCAGCTTGTTCTTTCATTCTGCTGTTTGTTTCATCCATCATTCTCCTTCCGACTTCTCCTTGTCACTTTGTGTCTATTTCCACGTAAAGTGATTTGTTTCAGCAAAGTTCATGCTTTTATTGTCATTTGTTCATTTCATCTCTTCAATTCTACCCATTTCTACAATTTCTCAGCACTCTCTCGTTTCTCCAGAGGAAGTGGAGTTAGTTCAGTGGATAACTGCTTTTCCTCTCACTCAGTCCCGTCGATCCTTTCACTCTGCTCACTCCTCCTGCTTCTCACCACTTCCCATTTGTTCAGGAAATTGTGCTCATTGCTGCAGCATCTTACCACTTTATGATTGTTTTTCACTGAAAGAGTAAATGTGTCGTTAAAGGAAGGGTGAAGCCGAAGGGTGAGGACCACAGAGGAGATCTTCCTGTGGAGGTAGAGGGCGTGGCTGAGGTATTAAATGAGTACTGTGCCTCTGCCTTCAGTACAGTAGAGGATGCTGCCAATGTCACAGTACAAGAGGAGACAGTAACGATGATGAATAGGATAACAACAAAGAGGAGCTACTTCAATGATTGGCAGCACTCAATGCAGAAAAGTTCCCCGGTCTGGATGGGATGCATCTTTTGATGCTGAGGGAAGTGAGGTGGAGATAGCAGAGGCTCTGGCCACAATCTTCCATCCTCTTTAGATATGGGGTAGTGCCAGAGGACTGGAGGATTGCACATGTTACACCCTGTTCACAAAAGGGCAGAGGGATAAACCCAGCAAGTACAGGCTAGTCAGCCTAACGTCAGTTGGGAAACTTTTAGAGACAATAATCTGAGGTAAAATTAATTAGCACTTGGATTCAGTTAATTAAATAAATATGGATTAATTTGCTCGTATCAGTAATGGTGACCGTGAAACTGCCGATTGTCTTAAAAATCCTTCGTTCACTAATGTCCTTTAGGGAAGGAAATCTGAATTCCTTACCGGTCTGGCCTATATGTGACTCCAGACAAAAGCAATGTGTTTGACTCTTAACTGCCCTCTGAAATGGCTAAGCAAGCCACTCAGTTGTAATAAACCGCTACAAAATACAATAATAATAAAACCGGACGGACCACCCGGCATCAACCTAGGCACAGGATTCGGTAATGTGATGGCACATTCAGCCCTGCAGCGTCCTTCTCACTAACATCTGGGGACTTGTGCCAAACTTGGGAGAACTGTCCCACAGCCTCGTCAAGCAACAGCCTGATGTCGTCATACTCAAAGAATCATACCGACGAAGCCTTGGTAAGTTTCTGCAGTGCATCTTGTACATGGTACGCACTTCAGCCACGGTGCGCCGGTGGTGGAGGGAGTGAATGTTTAAGGTGGTGGATGGGATGCTTTGTCTTGGATGTTGTTGTTGGAGCTGCACTCAACCAGGTCAGTGCAGAACATTCTATCACAGTCCTGACTTGTGCCTTGTGGATGGTGAAAGGCTTTGGGGAGTGAGGAGATGAGACACTTGCTGCAGAATACCCAGCCTCTGACCTGCTCTTGTTGCCACAGTATTTATGTGGCTGGTCCAGTTAAGCTTCTGGTCAATGGTGACCCCCAGAATGTTGATGGTGGGGTATTTGGTGACGGTAATGCCGATGAATGTCAAGGGACAGTGGTTAGACTCGTTTGTTGGAGATAGCAATTGCCTGGTCCTTGTGTGGCACGAATGGTACTTGCCACTTATCAGCCCAAGCCTGAATGTTGACCAGGTCTCGCTGCATGTGGCCATGGACTGCTTCATTATCTGAGGAGTTGCAAATGGAACTGAACACTGCAATCATCAGTGAACATTCCCATTTCTGACCTTATGATGGAGGGAAGGTCATTGATGAAGCAGCTGAAGATGGTTGGGCCTCGGACACTGCCCTGAGGAACTCCTGCAGCGATGTCCTGGAGCTGTAATGATTGACCTCCAACAAACACAACCATCTTTTGTGCTAGCTATGACTCCAGCCAGTGGAGAGTTTTCCCCCTGATTCCCATTGACTTCAGTTTTACTGGGACTCCTTGATGCCCCACTCAGTCAAATGCTGCCTTGAAATCAATTGCAGTCATTCTCACCTCACCTCTGGAATTCAGCTCTTTTGTCCTTGTTTGGACCAAGACTGTAATGAGGTCTGGAGCCGATTGGTCCTGGCGGAACCCAAACTGGGCATCGGTGAGCAGGTTATTGGTGAGTAAGTGCCACTTGGAAGGTGTCATTGAGTGAGGGATAGGATGGGCCATGTTCCCCTGGTTTGATGGTAATGGTGGAGTGAGGGATAGGACGGGCCATGAGGTTACAGATTGTGGTGGGATACCGTGTGCCATAGTCAACAACTACTAAAATATCCTGGTGTCCTTGTGCTGCCCTCTCCATAGGTCCCTCTATGTCCATAACGGTCCTTTCAAAGGGCTGCTAAATTATTGGGACAAGGACTAAGAGTGTGATAGTGAGGCATGGGTCCACACAGCTGATACTCTGGACAGGAAATACAGAACCAGAGTACTTCTTCATACAGTCCTGGCCAGAGAAATCACCTCAAAAGACGCTCCAGTGTCTTCTGCGATCCTCCGAATAGGTGCTTGTGGGCCAAGTCAATGACTGTCCACCTATGTGTCCATGGCTCCAACAATTGTTCCACTTCCTCACATTGCCCCCGAGTCACTCTATAAAGGTAATTCTTTACTTTGTTAAGCGGCTGCCGGCATTTTATTTTACACTCAACGGGTGCCCACTTATCACCACTACCTCTTGTTTCAATTTTGTAGGACTGGATCATTTATCTGGGCCAAGAGAAGGAGTATTACCTCTAAGAACCTCCCCTTTACAGAGAGTTGTATAGTATAGTATTAGGCAGCCTCTCGTGTCGCATGTGACCCACTTCCACACCAAAAAGGGATGAATTCACAGGTGTTTAATTCTATTCCAGATCCAGAACTACATCCTGAAGAGTGGAAAATGGCTGTGCGTGAATTCTTTTAATGTGGAGTGGCCGTTGTACAGCAGCCATCACACGGGCTTAACAGAACAAGGCCTTGGTCCAGTGGCAAGGGTTGACCAAGACGACTGGAGACCAAGCTCTGCTGCACGGACCTCGTACACTCACAAACTCCTACTGTCCATAGATCGCAGTGTGGGCTGGCTCGTGCTGCACCTTCCCTGTGCCCCGACACCGCCTTTGTTTTACGGTGCGCTGCTTCACGACCCCGCCGCTCCCGGGCCTCGACCCCGCCGCTCCCGGGCCTCGACCCCGCCGCTCCTCAACTCTAACCCTGCCGCTCCCGGGCCTCGACCCCGCCGCTCCCGGGTCATGACCCCGCCACTCCTCGACTTCGCCACTCCCCAGCCACGACCTCTCTTCGCTCGTCGACTCCAACTTGCCACTCCTCCTCCCCGACCTCTCTGCTGCTCGCTCCTTCTCCTGCTGCACCTGGGCCCGACTACGCCAATGGTCCTGCCCACGCTCCAATGGATTTTGGAGCCGTCAAACCAATCGCCCTCCTCGAATCTGTCGCCCTCCTGGAATGCCTCGTGCTGGGTCCAGTGCCACTCTAGCTCTATTTATAGCCCTGACCTGCCAATGGTGTTCTCTCGCAGGTCGGGCGGGGCAGGGGGGTGCCGACAGTACCTTGCGTGGGAGCCCCTGGAGTTGTCGAGGGGCGGGAGGGGGGAAACGGGGGAGGCACTTTCCTCAGGCAGCTGATCATAAAATGGGAGGTTCAGGAGAAGTAGGGGACAGAAAGAAGCTGGGATTTGGAGCTGAAAGATGTACTGTGTGGTCTTGCTTTGTGTTATGTGCATTAAAAGAAGGTATTTTAAATTTGGATTGTTCAAGGATTACTGTTTGTAAAGGAAAAGGAGGCTTGAGACAGTAGGACGCTGTAATACGTGGAGTCAGAAGTGGGATCTGTGTCTCCAATGGAGGAAGAAAGAGACCAACCGCGATGGAGGGAATGTTTAGAGAACTGGTGTGGACCTTGCAAGCTCTGATTGAGCATCCACAGCCCTCTGGGACAGGGAACTTCAAGGATTCACAACCATCATCTCAGCCCTAAATGGCCGACCCCTTATCCTTAGACTATGCCCCTTAGTTCTAGATTCCCCATCCAAGGAAAACCACCTCTTAGTATCTACCCTGTCAAGGCCCTGAAGAATTCGATACATTTCGATGAGATCACCTCTAAACTCTCGGGAGTATTTACCTAGTCTACTCAATCTCTCTTCATAGGACAATCCCCCCATCCCAGGAATCGGTCCAGTGAACCTTTCAGCACTCCCTCTCAGGAAATAGATGTTTCCTCAGATAAGGAGACCAAAACTGTACACAGTACTCCAGGTGTGGGCTCTCTAAAGACCGATATGATTGCATTATGACTTATTCACGTTTATACTCCTAACCTTTTGTAATAAAGACGAACATACCATTTACCTCCCTAATTGCTTGCTGTACCTGCATGTTAACTTTCTGTGATTCTTATACAGGGAGACTCTCTGAACAACAACATTTCACAATTTAAAAATATTCTGCTTCTCTATTTTTCTGACCAAAGTGGATAACTTCACATTTCTCCACATTGTATTCCATCTGCCAAGTTCTTGCCCACTCACTTAACCTGTCTATATCCCTTTGCAACTCCTTTGTGTCCTCCTCACAATTTCCTTTCCCACCTAGCTTTGTATGATCAGCAAACTAGGATATATTACACTCGGTCCCCTCATCTAAGTCATTGATCTAGATTGTAAATAGCTGGCACCCAAGCACTAATCCTTGCAGAACCCAGTTACAGCCTGTCAAACTGAAAATGACCCATTTATTCCTACTCTTTGTTTTCTGTCTAGTAACCAATCCTCAATCCATGCTAATGTATTACCTCCAATCCCATGAGCCCTAATTTTGTGTAATATCCTCTTGTGTAGCACCTTCTCGAATGTTTTTTGTAAATCTAAATGCACAACATCCAGTGGTTCCCCCTTATCTACCCTGCTAGTTACAACTTCAAAATATAACAGGCTTGTCAAACACCATTTCCTTTTCATAAATCCGTATTGACTCGTCCCAATCATATCATGATATTCTAAGTGCCCTGTTACAAGGTCACGAATAACACATTCTAGCATTTTTCCTACTACTGATGTCGGGTTTTCTGATGTCCATGTTTCTGTTAATCCACACCTATCAAATGTTGCTGATATGAACAGATCTTGGCGTTTGTGATATATGTAGCACTCAAATCACTGGCTCCACACGGTCTGGTTTTGTAGTAACTGCTGTGACCTTGGTCCTTTATTGTGTAACTCCAGAGTGCCCTTCAGGTGTGGTGGGCAGCCTTTTATACTCTGTCTCGCAGGTACTTTTGGGTCTCCCACCACAGTGCCCCTTGTGGCGCACCATTGGAACTATACATTTAATGTATATGGGCAATACATAACAGCGTTAGTATCAGAAACATTCTAGAAACTTGTGCACAATATCTGGGGTGACACTCCAGTGCAGTACTGAGAGAGTGCTCCATTTCGGAGGTGCTGTCTTTCAGCTGGGATGTTAAACCCTCTCAGGTGGATTTAAAAGTTCAAAGAAGAGCAGGGGAGTTCTTTGTGGGGTTTTAGCCAAAGTTTATCCCGCAACCAACATCAATAAAAACTGATTATCTGATCATTGACACCTTACTGCTGTAGGAGCTTGGTGTGCACAAATTGGCTGCCATGTTTCCCAAGTTACATCAGTAACTACAAAAGTACTTCATTATCTGTAAATCACTTTGGGACGTCCTGAAGTGGTGAAAGGCGGTGTAGAAATGTAAGTGGGTTTGTTTGATTTTCTTTCTGTTGTGAAAGCAGGAATGCTGCTGCTGGAGATGTGGATCATTGGGGCTGTGAATGAAGGAAATCACCAGCAGGGGGCAGGCAAAACACAAAACCCTCCCAATGCACAACGTTCAGTTAATCAACGCAACAACACCATCAGAATGTACGTCTCCTCATAGAAATCCTTGTGTGTCAGTGGTGGAGTTCACTGACAAACAGCTTGCAAGGCTCCAAGTGTTGGTTTTATGTGGTCACTCAGCGGGTTTCGAGCTGTGCTGTAAAGCAGCACGGAGAATGTGGAGCAGGAGCACTGGCCTCGTGTGTGGCTGGTGGGAAGCTGATCCCTGAATTCAGTAGCACAGGATCGGCCCTAATGTTCCTTATCATTCACTGCTTGTCATATGATGCTACACTCCCGAGCTCATTTATGGCCAATCTCTATATTCGCCAGAGTTTAGAAGAATAAGAGATGATCTCATTGAAATTTACAAAATGCTTACAGGGCTTGACAGGGTAGATGCAGGGAGGATGTTTCCTCTGGCTGGGGAGTCGAGAACCAGGTTCACAGTCTCAGAATAACAGCATTTAGGACTGAGATGAGGAGAAATTTCTTCATTCAGAGGGCTGTGGAGGCTCAGTCAGTGAGTATATTCAAAACAGAGATCGGTAAATGTTGGGATATTAAGGAAATCAAGGGATATGGGGACACTGCAGGCAAGTGTTGAGGTAGAAGATCAGCCATGATATTATGGAATGGCGCAGCAGGCTTGAGGGGCCAAATTGCCGACTCCTGCTCCTAAACCTTACGTCCTAATCTCACTGTTGTTATCAATAATATCAATAAACACCATTTATAATTGGCTGCTGACATTTTTAAGATCAATGTTTTGGAGGTTTATGCTGGTTTCATTGATAAAGTAGGCTGTCTATGATTGGTGCTCGGGGTCAGTGAGATAGCACACTATTGGCTACACACTATCCAACAGAAATAAATGAAATTGGGGAGGAATCCTGCAGCGGATCCACTCGAATCCCAGTCACAGTGAGTTTGTTTGCAAAAAGATGAATCTACCTTTCTGACTAGTGTTCCCCAGTGACCCAGCGCTCCCCGATGACCCAGCGCTCCCCGGTGACCCAGCATTCTCTGGTGATCCAGCGTTCCCCGGTGATCCAGTGTTCCCCGGTGACCCAGTGTATCCGCTGTCTGAGAAAATGGGAGCGATGGTTATGATCTGGCAGCATCTCAGACAGTAGGTGCTGGTAATAGTTATTCTGTAAACATTTACACCTCCTACGGACCCATCTTTCTTTCTTTATTGTCCCATTACCATCCGCCTTTCCCTTGCACCATCATCCCTTGTGTCATTGAATCACTCCTGCCTTCCACCCAATCACAGAAACTGCCTTTAGCTCCCCCCAACCCTTTCACTCGATCTGTACCTGCTTATAAACTGTTAAATCACTAACTTCTTCAGGTTCTGATGAAAGGTTAACTCTGTTTCTCTCTCCACAGATACTGCCGGACCTGCTCAGTGTTCCAGCATTTTCCGTATTTTATTTTAGGATACACCTCACAAGGAGATTTAACGTCGGATCCAAATGCAACGCACTTAGAAACCCAGCTGAGCAAACCATCACTGGGGCTGTGATCCGCTGAGGACAAATAGGGAACCATCTGACCACCAGATTGGGGTCTGTCAGTGATATTGGGGGTTTAGAAGAATCCTAAATTATCTGGGCTGTGGACTGTCCCACAAATCCAGTCCAAAAGATATTAACCGATTAACCGGCCTCAAAGATTGAGTCAGACACAGAGGTGCATTACAAACATACAAACAATGATGGACAGGTAAAGACCATCTGGCCATCGAACCTGTCCCACACCATTGCAATACCCTGTGTATCACAACTTATACACTCCACTCCATCCGAAACCGTGTATTCTCCTGGGAGAGGCAAAAAAACATAAACAACCCAGGCCAATTTGGGGGAGAAAAAAAACGAGGAAATTCCTCTCCGACCCATGTAGGCGATCAAAACTAGTCCAGGAGATCCCATGAACTCCCTGCAGTACCTACCTTCTGTAAGAGTTCATCTCTGCTGCAGCCAGAATCAAATCCAGCTTTTGCTTGAAGGAATTCAATGAGTCTGCATCCAACACGAGAGGGCAGCTTGTTCCAGAGGTCTAATATTCTCTGGGAAAAGAACCAGCTCCTGACATCTAACCTAGATCTGGCCCGATTCAACTTAAATTTATGCCCCCTGGTCCTGCCTAACTTATTTAGTTGAAATAAACGGTTAACTGGAACACTGTCTGTTCCCTTCATTATCTTATAAATCTCAATCATATTCCATCCCCCCTAAGTCTACACTGTGCTGAGGTATAGAGTCCCAACTCTTTTAACCTATCTTGATAACTAAGGTGCTTTAAACTTGGAATTAGTCTAGTGACCCTCTTCTGCACCCATTCCAGAGCCTCAATATCACCCACCATGTGAGGAGACCAAAACTGGACACAGTATTCCAAGTGAATTAACTAACACTGCTTTATTTAACAACATCTATACTAATACAGTTACTACCATCACCGGGTTGCAATAAAGTAGTTCATTATTTAATATCAATCCAACAATCTAAACCATCACAGGTGGAACAGTAATCAAATGCATCACATGACCCTTGGTGTCGCTGGCTTTAACTCACTAACAGTAAAACGCAATTACGTTCCATGGCCAAGATTACTCCACCGTTTCTTTAAAATTCATGATTGGGATGTGGGCATCGCTGGCAAGGCTGGCCTTTATTGCCCATCCCTAGTTGCCCTTCAGAAGGTGGTGATAGCCGTTCTTTTTGAACCGCTGCAGTGTGTGGTGAAGGAACTCCCACAATGCTGTTCGAGAGGAAGTTCCAGATTTTTGACCCAACGAGCATGCAGGAACATTGATATATTTCCAAGACTGGATGCTTCATGACTTGGAGAGGAATTTGGAGGTGATGGTGTTCCCATGTGCCTGCTCCTCTTGTCCTTCTGTGTGGTGGAGATTGTGGGTTTGGGAGGTGCTGTTGAAGAAGTCTTGGTGAGTTGCTGCAGTGCATCGTGTAGATGGTACACATAGCGCAGATGGTGGAGAGACAAGGTGTTTAATGTGGTGAATGCTGGTCCATTCAAGCAGCATAGCCTGAATGGTGTTGAGCTGTTTGAATGTTGATGCAGCTGCACTTGGTAAACTCCAAGGACAGGACATCATGTCCTAGTATTGTAGTTTACCAAGGCTCCGGCAGGTCTTGCTGACACAGACATTTCTCCGCAAACATGCTCTACAGTAAAAGCTTTTACCGATATATAAAACGGAAAAGAGTGACTAAAGTAAATGTTGGTCCCTTAGAAGATGAGAAGGGGGATTTAATCATGGGAAATGTGGAAATGGCTGAGACCTTAAACAATTATTTTGCTTCGGTCTTCACAGTGGAAGACACAAAAACCATGCCAAAAATTGCTGGTCACGGGAATGTGGGAAGGGAGGATCTTGAGACAATCACTATCACTAGGGGGGTAGTGCTGGATAGGCTAATGGGACTCAAGGTAGACAAGTCCCCAGGTCCGGATGAAATGCATCCCAGGGTATTGAGGGAGATGGCGGAAGTTATAGCGGATGCATTCGTTCTAATCTACCAAAATTCTCTGGACTCTGGGGAGGTACCAGCGGATTGGAAAGCAGCTAATGTAACGCCTCTGTTTAAAAAAGGAGGCAGGTAACTATAGGTCAGTTAGTTTAACATCTGTAGTGGGGAAAATGCTTGAAGCTATCATGAAGGAAGAAATAGCGGGACATCTCGATAGGAATAGTGCAATCAAGCAGACGCAACATGGATTCATGAAGGGGAAATCATGTTTAACTAATTTACTGGAATTCTTTGAGGATATAACGAGCATGGTGGATAGAGGTGTACCGATGGATGTGGTGTATTTAGATTTCCAAAAGGCATTCGATAAGATGCCACACAAAAGATTACTGCAGAAGATAAAGCTACGTGGAGTCAGAGGAAATTTATTAGCATGGATAGAGAATTGGCTGGCTAACAGAAAGCAGAGAGTCGGTATAAATGGGTCGTTTTCGGGTTGGAAATCGGTGGTTAGTGGTGTGCCACAGGGATCGGTGCTGGGACCACAACTGTTTACAATATACGTCGATGACCTGGAAGAGAGGACAGAGTGCAGTGTAATAAAATTTGCAGATAACACAAAGATTAGTGGGAAAGCGGGTTGTGTAGAGGACACAGAGAGGCTGCAAAGAGATTTAGATAGGTTAAGCGAATGAGCTAAGGTTTGGCAGATGGAATACAATGTCGGAAAATGTGAGGTCATCCACCTTGGGGAAAAAAAACAGTAAAAGGGAATATTATTTGAATGGGGAGAAATTACAACATGCTGCAGTGCAGAGGGACCTGGGGGTCCTTGTGCATGAATCCCAAAAAGTTAGTTTGCAGGTGCAGCAGGTAATCAGGAAGGTGAATGGAATGTTGGCCTTCATTGCGAGAGGGATGGAGTACAAAAGCAGGGAGGTCTTGCTGAAAGTGTACAGGGTATTGGTGAGGCCGCACCTGGAGTACTGCATGCACTTTTGGTCACCTTACTTAAGGAAGGATATACTAGCTTTGGAGGGGGTACAGAGACGATTCACTAGGCTGATTCCAGAGATGAGGGGGTTACCTTATGATGATAGATTGAGTAGACTGGGTCTTTACTCGTTGGAGTTCAGAAGGATGAGAGGTGATCTTATAGAAACATTTAAAATAATGAAAGGGACAGACAAGATAGAGGCAGAGAGGTTGTTTCCACTGGTCGGGGAGACTAGAACTAGGGGGCACAGCCTCAAAATACGGGGGAGCCAATTTAAAACCAAGTTGAGAAGGAATTTCTTCTCCCAGAGGGTTGTGAATCTGTGGAATTCTCTGCCCAAGGAAGCAGTTGAGGCTAGCTCATTGAATGTATTCAAATCACAGATAGATAGATTTTTAACCAATAAGGGAATTAAAGGTTACGAGGAGCGGGCGGGTAAATGGAGCTGAGTCCACGGCCAGATCAGCCATGATCGTGTTGAATGGCGGAGCAGGCTCGAGGGGCTAGATGGCCTACTCCTGTTCCTAATTCTTATGTTCTTATGTTCTTATGTTTTATGCCAAGACCTTCATGCACTCTAATGTTAGCCAAGCTGTCAGTTCAGTGTCCTTTAGGGTGGATTTTCTGGTGATGTGCGGAGAGGCGGCAATGGTGGCAATGCGGTGTTAAGGGCGACCGGACAGCTTCCAGGGCCCCACAGGGGGTTTTGGGGCCGGTTTTGCGGAGACACAGCCACCAATGTTAGAGCGATTAAAATCAGGGTTGTGCAAGAAGGCAGAATTAGAGGAAGGTTTGTGGGGCTGGAGGAGGCAACAGAGATATAGAGGGACAAGGTCATGGAAGGATTTGAAAACAAGAATAAGAATTTTTAAATCGAGGCATTGCTTAACTGGGAGCAAATGTCATCATCATCATCGGCAGTCCCTCGGAATCGAGGAAGACTTGCTTCCACTCTTAAAATGAGTCCTTAGGTGGCTGAACAATCCAATATGGGAATTACAGTCTCTGTCACAGGTGGGACAGCTAGTCGTTGTGGAAAGGGGTGGGTGGGACAGATTTGCCGCGCGCTCTTTCCGCTGCCTGCGCTTGATTTGTGCATGCTCTTGGCGATGAGACGCGAGGTGCTCAGTGCCCTCCCGGATGCACTTCCTCCACTTAGGGCGGTCTTTGGCCAGGGACTTCCAGGTGTCAGTGGGGATGTTGCACTTTATCTGGGAAGCTTTGAGGGTGTCCTTGTTACGTTTCCTTTGCCTCGTTTGCCGTGAAGGAGTTCCAAGTAGAGCACTTGCTTTGGGAGTCTCGTGTCTGGCATACGGACAATGTGGCCTGCCCAACGGAGCTGATCAAGTGTGGTCAGTGCTTTAATGCTGGGGATGTTGGCCTGGTCAAGGCTGCTAATGTTGGTGCGTCTGTCCTCCCAGGGGATTTGTAGGGTCTTGCGGAGACAACATTGGTGGTATTTCTCCAGCGACTTGAGGTGTCTGCTGTATATGGTCCATGTCTCTGAGCCATATAGGAAGGCGGGTATTCATACAGCCCTGTAGACCATGAGCTTGGTGGCAGGTTTGAGGGCCTGGTCTTCAAACACTCTTTTCCTCAGGCGGCCGAAGGCTGCACTGACGCACTGGAGGCAGTGTTGAATCTCGTCATCAAAGTCTACTCTTGTTGATAAGAGGCTCCCGAGGTATGGAAAATGGTCCACGTTGACTGGAGGGCAGGACTGAGCAGAGTGGAAATGCTTGAATGGGACTTGGTGCAAGTTAGGATATGGCCAGCAGAGATTTGGATGAGCTTAAGGTTATGGAAGATGGGAGGCCAGCCAAGAATGCATTGGAATAGTCAAGTCTAGAGTTAACAAAGGCATGGGTGAGGGTTTCAGCAGCAGAAGAGCTGAGGTAGCCGCAAAGTTGGGCAATGTTACGGAGCTATAAATAGGCAGTCTTATTGATGGTTTCAGACATGTGGTCGGAAGCTCACCTCTGAGTTAAATATATCAACAAAGTTGCGAACATTCTGGTTCAGCTCAGACAGTTGCCAGGGATAGAGTCACTGGCTAAGAAACGCAATTCGTGGTGGGGGCTGAAGACAATGGCTTCGGTCTTCCCACTATTTAGTTGAAGGAAATTTCTGCTCCTCCAGTACTGCACGACCAGCAGTCAGACAATTTAGAGACAGTGGAATGTTTGAGAGCACCTTGGGATGTTTTACTACATTAAAGGTGCTATATAAATACATTGTTGTTGTTGTCGAGGCTCAGGCCACCATCTTGACCACCTGACAAATAGTAGCACAATGCTGGAAGTGGTTTAATGGCCTCACGAGAAGTCTCAAGTACCCAGGTACCCATGGGACCAGTGTCATAGAATCATAGACATTTACATCATGGAAGAAGACCATTTTGGCCCATCCTGTCCATGCCGGCTGACCAATAATGTCCTGCCAAATCAAATAACTAAGGCTGTGGATAGGGCTTTAAACTAAATAGTCGGGGGGCAGGGTTCCGGTGAGGGGAAATTTAAAAAGTCAAACAGAAAGGATAAGGCTAGTGATAGGGCCTTGGTGAGCCCACACCTTGAATATTGTGTGCAGTTTTGGTCTCCTAATCTGAGGAAGGACATTCTTGCTATTGAGATAGTGCAGCGAAGGTTCACCAGACTGATTCCCAGGATGGCAGGACTGACATACGCAGAAAGACTGGATCGACTAGGCTTATATTCACTGGAATTTAGAAGAATGAGAGGGGATCTCATAGAATCATATAAAATTCTGACAGGATTGGACAGGTTAGTTGCAGGAAGAATGTTCCCGATGTTGGGGAAGTCAAGAACGAGGGGTCACAATCTAAGGATAAGGGGTAAGCCATATAGGACCGAGATGAGGAGAAACGTTTTCACCCAGAGAGTTGTGAACCTGTGGAATTCTCTACCACAGAAAGTTGTTGAGTCCAGTTTGTTGGATATATTCAAAAGGGAGTTAAATGTGGCCCTTATGGCTAAAGGGATCAAGGGATATGGATAGAAGGCAGGAGTGGGGTACTGAAGTTGCATGATCAGCCATGATCATATTAAATGATGGTGTAGGCTCGAATGGCCGAATGCCCTGCTCCTGCACCTATTTTCTATGTTTCTATGTTAACCAGTGTGTGACGGGAAGGGACAGAGCGTATAAACATAAGAGTGCACCAGCAATTAGAGTCAGCAGGGAAAAATGGTAAAAAGAATAAATTAAAGTCTCTTTATCTGAATGCATGCAGCATTCATAACAAGATAAATGAGTTGACAGCTCACATAGAAATGAATGAGTATGATCTGATTGCCATTACAGAGACGTGGTTGTATGGTGACCAAGGCTGAGAATGAAATATTCTGGGGTATTTGACATTTTGGAAAGATAGGCAGAAAGGAAAAGGAGGTGGGGTAGCTCTGTTCATAAAGGATGAGATCAGTGCAGTAGTGAGAAATGATATTGGCTCAGAAGATAAAGATGTAGAATCAGTTTGGGTGGAGAAAAGAAATAATAAGGGGAAGAAGTCACTGGTGGGAGTAGTCTATAGCCCTCCTAACAGTAGCTACACTGAGGATAGAGTATAAATCAAAGGATAATGGGGGCTGGTAAGAGAGGTACTGCACTGATCATGGCAATTTTAACCTTCATATAGATTGGATAAATCAAATTAGAAAAGGTAGCCTTGAGGATGAGTGTATTTAGGATGGTTGCTTAGAGCAATACGTGTGGATCCAAACAGGGAGTAGGCTATTTTAGAACTGGTAATGTGTAATGAGATAGGATTAATTAATGATCTCATGGAAAAGGTTGCTCTGGGAAAGAATGTTCATAGCATTTTATAATTTCAAATTCAATTTGAGGGTGAGAAACTTGGGTCTAAAACTAGTGTCCTCAACTTCAATAAAGGCAACTACAAAGGTATGAAGACAGAGTTGGCTAAAGTGGACTGGGAAAATAGACTAAAGGGTACGAAGGTAAATAAACAGTGGCAGACATTTAAGAAGATATTTCATAACTCTCAGCAAAGATATATTCCAGTGGGAAAGAAAGAATATACGAGAAGGATGAACCATCCGTGGTTCACTAAGGAAGTTACGGATGGTATCAAATTGAAAGAAAATGCATACAAAGTTGTAAAGATTAGTGGTAGGCCAGAGAATTGGAAAATGTTTAGAAATCAGCAAAGGATGACTAAAACAATAATAAAGAGGGAGAAGATAGATTATAAGAGTAAACTAACAGGACATAGAAAAACAGACAGTAAGAGCTTCTACAGGTATATGACAATGAAGAGAGTACCTAAAGTAAACAGTGATCCCTTAGAGGATGAGACTTGGAAATTAATAATGGGAAAGACTTGAACAAACATTTTCTATAGGTCTTCATGGTAGAACACAGTAAAAACATCCCAATAATAATAGATAATCAAGGGGCTGTAGGGAGGGAGGAACTTAAAACACTCATTCTCACTGGAGAAAAAGTACTAGACAAACGAATGGGACGAAAGGTGAACAATTCTCCAGGACCTGCATCTTAGGGTCTTACAAGTAGTGGATGCATTGGTTGTAATCTACCAAAATTCCCTGGATTCTGGAGAGGTCCCAGCAGATTGGAAAACTGCAAATGTAAAAATGTAACGCCCCTGTTCAAGAAAGGACAGAATAGAAAGCAGGAAACTATGGACCAGTTAGCCTAACATCTGTCATTGGGAAAATGCTGGAAGCAGCAGCAGGACATTTAGAAAATCATAATACAATCAAGCAAAATCAACATGGTTTTATGAAAGGGAAATCATGTTTGACAAATTTACTTGAGTTCTTTGAGGATGTAATGAGCAGGGTCGATAAAGGGGAACCAGTGGATATGGTGTATTTGGATTTCCAGAATGTATTCGATAAGGTGACACATAAAAGGTTACTGCACAAGATAAAAGCTCACGGGGTTAGGGGTAATATATTAGCATGGATAGCGTGGCTAACTAATAGAAAACAGAGTCGGGATAATTGGATAATTTTCAGGTTGCAAAGTGTAATTAGTGGGGTGCCACAGGGATCAGTGCTGGGGCCTCAACAGCAGTAGGCCATATGGCCCCTCGATCTTGCTCCGCCATTCAATAAAATTATGGCTGATCCGATCATGGACTCAGCTCCACTTGCCCTCCCGTTCCACACATACCCTTATCATTTAAGAAACTGTCTATTTCTGTCTTAAATTTATTCAATATCCCAGCTTCCACAGCTCTCTGATGCAGCGAATTCCACAGATTTACAACCCTCTGAGAGAAGAAATTTCTTCTCATCTCAGTTTTAAATGGGTGGCCCCTTATTCTAAGATCATGCCCTCTAGTTCTAGTCTCCCCCACCAGTGGAAACATTCTTTCTGCATGCACCTTGTCAAGCCCCCTCATAATCTTACACATTTCGATAAGATCACCTCTCTGAATTCTTCTGAATTCCAATGTGTAGAGGCCCAAACTACTCAACATTTCCACATAAGTCAACCCCCTCATCTCCGGAATCAACCAAGTGAACCTTCTCTGAACTGCCTCCAAAGCAAGTATATCCTTTCATAAATATGGAAATCAAAACGGCATGCAGTATTCCAGGTGTGGCCTCACCAATACCTTATATAGCTGTAGCAAGATTTCTCTGCTTTTATACTCCATCCCCTTTACAATAAAGGCCAAGATACCATTGTCCTTCCTGTTCACTTGCTGTACCTGCATACTATTCTTTTGCGTTTCATACCCAAGTCCTGCTGTACTGCGGTACTTTTCAATCTTTCTCCATTTAAATAATAACTTGCTCTTTGATTTTTTTTTTGCCAAAGTGCATGACCTCATGCTTTCCAACATTATACTCCATCTGCCAAATTTTTGCCCACTCACTTAGCCTGTCTATGCCCTTTTGCAGATTTTTTGTGTCCTCCTCACACATTGCTTTTCTTCCCATCTTTGTATCAACAGCAAACTTGGCTACGTTACACTCAGTCCCTTCTTCAAAGTCGTTAATATAGATTGTAAATAGTTGGGGTCCCAGCACTGATCCCTATGGCACCCCACTAGTTACTGGTTGCCAACCAGAGAATGAACCATTTATCCCGACTCTCTGTTTTCTGTTAGTTAGCCAATCCTCTATCCATGCTAATATATTACCCCAAACTCTGTGAACTTTTTATCTTGTGCAGTAACATTTCATGTAGCACCTTGTCAAATGCCTTCTGGAAGTCCAAATACACCACATCCACAGGTTCCCCTTTATCCACCCTGTTCGTTACATCCTCAAAGAATTCCAGCAAATTTGTCAAATATGACTTCCCCTTCATAAATCCATGCTGACTCTGCCTGACCGAATTTTGCTTTTCCAAATGTCCTGCTACTGCTTCTTTAATAATGGACTCCAGCATTTGCTAACTGGTCTGTAGTTTCCTGCCTTTTGTCTACCTCCTTTTTGAAAAAGTCGGAAAAAAATTTTTTTTTTTAATAAACATAAATAAATTTAATTTAAATTAATAAAAATATGTGGTGTAGTTTTTCTATTTTTTTATTTGTGTTTTGGGTGTTTGCGGGGGTTTCTCAATCATAATAATGGGAACTACAACTTACGGAGTTCCCATTATTATGGATGAGTATATACTTTACCGGGATTGGCTGCCCAGAGCCATGTGACTGCAGCTCCAGCCCTGCACACGTCCCGATGTGCACACGCTCCGAATCGCAGTGAGTGAATGCATCAGGACCGGGATCTCATGGGCGCAGCATGTTCAGGTAAGTGCGCATCTTTTTAAACTGTTTTACCCTAACGACCGCAGGAAGCAGCCGACCGGGATTTCTCGGCCAATGTTGACTCTCTTTGTCAACATTCAGCTAAGTGTAAACGTGTGACAGGTCAAGCTTAGAGAAAACTTTTGACCCAGTGAGTGCTGCATACGTATCTTGTGATGTAGGTAATGGTTTCTGCTCATCCTTAACGGTTTGGTTGACAGTCACTTTGTCGTCACCACACCAGAGTACAGTTTTGCCTGCTTTGGGCATTACCACAATCGGGTTAACCCATTCACCTCTGTCAGTTTTTATTTGCACTCAGTTCTCTCTGAGCTCTGCCAGCTCGTCCTTCACCTGACCTTTCAACACATAGGGGACTGGCCTTGCCTTACAATAGACAGGCTTCATGTTGGACTTGATGCGGATATACGCGTCATACCCAGTGATGCCCTCATACTGTCAGTGAACATGCTCTCGTACTTGTTCAGCATTGTGTCGAGTCGCTTCTTTGACGCATCTACACTGAAGATGTTTTTCCAGTCTAGTTTTCACTTTCTCAACCAGTTTTTGCCCATGACAGTTGGCCTGTTGTAGTTCGCTACAATAAGCAGCTTTCCTGACTGCCCATTGTGTTGAACTGTACATTCCATTTGTCCACATGTCTCTCGGATTTCTCTGGAGTAGGTTTTTAATTCTACAGTACCCTTTTTAAGCGGTATTTGATTAAACTTACTCTCATATGTGCTCTTACTCATGATAGAGCAGTCCGCCATGTCGATACACATGTCAATATATTGTTCGTTGATCAAAAGTTATGTATGGAAGTTTTTCTCATGACTGTTGGCATTGACACTAGTGGAATAGATACTGAAGCGATGAGAGTCTGGGCCTTACACTAAACATCCATAAATCAAAGATCATCTACCAACCTGCCCCCGCCACACAGTACTGCAGCCCGATTATCTAGATCCATGACGAGGCCTTGGACATGGACCATTTTCCATACCTCAGGAGCCTACTGTCAACAAGGGCCGATGCAGATGATGAAGTCCAACACCACCTTCAGTGTGTCAGTACAGCCTTCGGTCACCTGAGGAAGAGGGTGTTTAACATGGTGGATGCCGGGCTATTCAAGCAGCATGGCCTGGATGGTGTTGAGCTGTTTGAGTGTTGGTGCAGCTGCACTTGGTAAGCTCCAAGGCTGGGACATCAAGTAGGGGAGGGGCGAGGCCATGGAGGGATTTGAAAACAAGGATGAGAATTTTAAAAAGAAGCATTGCTCAACTGGGAGCCAACGTAGGTCAGCAAGCACAGGTGTGATGGGTGAACGGGGCTTGATTCAAAATAGGATATGGACAGCAGAGTTTTGGATGACCTCAAGTTAATGGAGGGTGGAGGATTGGAGGCCAGACAGGTGTGCATTGGAATAGTCAGGTCTAGAGATAACAATGGCTTGGGTGAGGGTTTCAGCAGCGGATGAGCTGAGGCAGGGATGGAGTTGGACAATGTTACCGAGATGGAAGTAGTTGGTCTGAGTGATGGTGTAGATCTGTGGTCAGAAGCTCCTCGGGGTCAAATACAACTGCAAAGTTGTGAACAGTTGCCAGGGAGAGGGATGGAGTCGATGGCTGGGGAACACAATTTGTGGTGGGGACAGAAGACAATGCCTTCGGTCTTCCCAATATTTACTTGCAGGAAATTTCTGTTCAACCAGTACTGGGTGTCGGACAAGCAACATGACCATTTGAAGACAGTGGAGGGATCAAGAATGCCTTGGGATGTTTTACTACATGGTACTCTCTACCAACTGGCTTTTACACTTCTTGAATGCTGTGCCGCATTCTTCTGACCACTTCCAATGGATCTGTTTTTTCAATAGGTCAGCAAAATTTGGAAGGAACTTCCCATAATAGTTCAAAAGACCCAAAAATGATCAAAGTTCAGTGACATTCTTGGGAGTGGGGGCATTTCTGATTGCATTCAGCTTTCCCTTGGTTGGATGTAAACCATCTTTGTCTACTCTGTACCCTAAGTACTCCACTGAGTTAGAAAAATTGAAACATAGAAAATAGGTGCAGGAGTAGGTCATTCGGCCCTACGAGCCTGCACCACCATTCAATAAGATCATGGCTGTTCATTCAACCTCAGTACCCCTTTCCTGCTTTCTCTGCATACCCCTTGATCCCTGTAGCTGCAAGGGCCATATCTAAGTCCCTTTTGAATATATCTAACGAACTGGCCTCAACAACTTCCTGCGGTAGAGAATTCCACAGTGAAGAGGTTCCTCCTCATCTCAGTCCTAAATGGCTTACCACTTATCCTTAGACTGGGACACTTGCTTCTGGACTTCCCCAACATTGGGAACATTCTTCCTGCCTCTAACCTGTCCAATCCCGTCAGAATTTTATATGTTTCTATGAGAGCCCCTCTCATTCTTCTAAACTCCAGTGAATACAAGCCCAGTCAATCCAGTTGACCTCATATGTTAATCCTGCCATCCGTGGAATCAGTGTGGTGAACCTTTGCTGCACTCCCTCAATAGCAAGAATGTTCTTCCTCAGATTAGGAGACCAAAACTGAACACAATATTCAAGGTGTGGCCTCACCAAGGCTCTGTACAAGTGCAGTAAGACCTCACTGCTCCTATACTCAAATCATCCAGCTATGAAGGCCAACATTCCATTTGCCTTCTTCATCGCCTGCTGTACCTGCTTGTTAACTTTCAATGACTGATGTACCATGACACCCAGGTCTCGTTGCACCTCCCCTTTGCCTAATCTGTCACCATTCAGATAATATTCTGCCTTCCTCTTTTTGCCACCAAAGTGGATAACCTCACATTTATCCATATTATATTGCATCTGTCATGCATTTGTCCACTCACTTAAACTGTCCAAGTCACCCTGCAGCATCTTAACATCCTCCTCACAGCTCACACCACCACCCAGCTTAGTGTCATCTGCAAACTTGGAGATATTACATTTAATTCCTTCATCTAATTCATTAATGTATATTGTAAATAGCTGGGGTCCCAGCACTGATGCCTGTGGTGCCCCACTAGTCACTGCCCACCATTCTGAATAGGACCCATTTATTTCGACTCTCTGCTTCCTGTCTGCCAACCAGTTCTCTATCCCCAATAACATGTGCTTTAATTTTGCACACTAATCTCTTGTGCGGAACCTTGTCAAAAGCCTTTTGAAAGTCCAAATACACCACATCCATTGGTTCTCCCTTGTTCACTCGACTAGTTACATCCTCAAAAAATTCTAGAAGATTTGTCGAGCATGACTTCCACTTCAGAAATCCATGTTGACTTGGACCGATCCTGTCACTGCTTTCCAAATGTGTTACTATTACGTCTTTAATAATTGATTCGAACATTTTCCGCACTATTGATGTCAGGCTAACCGGTCTATAATTCCCTGTTTTCTCTCCCTCCTTTTTTAAAAAGTGGGGTTACATTAACTATCCTCCAGACCATAGGAACTGATCCAGATTTAATAGAATGTTGGAAAATGATCACCAATGCATCCACTATTTCTACGGCCACTTCCTTAAGTATTCTGGGATGCAGCCTATCAGGCCCTGGGGATTTATCGTCCTTCAATCCCATCAATGTCCCGAACACAATTTGCTGACTAATAAGGATTCCCTTTAGTTCCTCCTTCTCGCTAGACCCTCGGACCCGGAAGGTTATTTGTGTTTTCCTTAGTGAAGACAGAATCAAAGTATTTGTTCAATTAGTCTGCCATTTCTTTGTTCCCCATTATAAATTCACCTGACTATGACTGCAAGGGACCTACATTTGTCTTCACTAACCTTTTTCTCTTCACATACCTATAGAATCTTTTGCAGTCAGTTTTTATGTTCCCTGCAAGCTTCCTCTCATACTCTATTTTCCCCCTCCTAATTAAAACCTTTGTCCTCCTCTGCTGAATTCTAAATCTTTCCCAGTCCTCAGGTTTGCTACTTTTTCTGCCTAATTTATATGCCTCTTCCTTGGATTTAACACTATCCCTAATTTCCCTTGTTAGCCACGGTTGAGCCACTTTCCAAGTTTTATTTTTACTCCAGACAGATGTACAATTGTTGAAGATCATCCATGTGATCTATAAATGTTTTCCATTGCCTATCCACCGTCAATGCTTTAAGTATCATTTGCCAGTCTATCCTAGCCAATTCACATCTTATACCATCGAAGTTACCTTTCCTTAATTCAGGACCCCAGTCTCTGAGTTAACTGTTTCACTCTCCATCTTAATAAAGAATTCTACCATATTATGGTCACTCTTCCCCAAGGGGCCTCGTACAACAAGATTGCTAATTAGTCCTCTCTCATTACACAACACCCAGTCTATGATGGCCAGCTCTCTAGCTGGTTCCTCGACATATTGGTCTGGAAAACCATCCCTAATACATACCAGGAAATCCTCCTCCACTGTATTGTTACCAGTTTGGTTAGCCCAATCTATATATAGATTAAAGTCACCCATGATAACTGCTGTACCTTTATTGCACGCATCCCTTATTTCTTGTTTGATGCCATCCCCAACCTCACTACTACTGTTTGGTGGTCTGTATACAACTCCCACAAGCATTTTCTGCCCTTTAGTATTCCGCAGCTCTACCCATACAGATTCCACATCATCCAAACTAATGTCCTTCCTTACTACTGCATTAATTTCCTCTTTAACAAGCTATGCTACCCCACCTCCTTTTCCTTTATGTCTATCCTTCCTGAATTTTGAATAGCCCTAGATGTTGAGTTCCCAGCCTTGGTCAACCTGGAGCCATGTCTCCATAATCCCAATTATATCATATTCGTTAATAGTTGCCTGCACAGTTAATTCATCCACCTTATTACGAATACTCCTTGCATTGAGGCACAGAGCTTGTATTTTTTAACACTTTTTAACACTCTTTGTTCCTTTAGAATTTAGCTGTAATGTGGCCCTTTTTGATTTTTGCCTTGCATAGCTCTGCCCACTTTTACTTTTCTCCTTTCTATCATCTGCTTCTGCACCCATTTTACTTCCCTCTGTCTCCCTGCTTAGATTCCCATCCCCCTGCCATATTAGTTTAACCCCTCCCCAACAGCACGAGAAAACACTCCCCCTCGGACATCGGTCCTGCCCAGTTGCAGAACATCCGTTTTGTACTGGTCCCACCTCCCACAGAACCTGTTCCAATGTCCCAGGAATTTGAATCCCTCCCTGTTGCACATTCCTCACACCACATATTCATCTCAACTACCCTATTATTTCTACTCTGACTAGCACGTGGCACTGGTAGCAATCCTGAGGTCCTACTTTTTTATTTAATTCCTAGCTCCCTAAATTCATCTTGTAGGACCTCATCCCATTTTTTACCTATATTGTTGGTCCCTATTTGCACCACGACAACTGTCTGTTCACCCTCCCCCTCCAGAATGCCCTGCAGCCGCTCCGAGACATCCTTGACCCTTGCACCAGGGAGGCAACATGCCATCCTGGTGTCTCGGTTGTGACCACAGAAACACCTATCTATTCCCCTTACAATAGAATCCCCTACCACTATAGCTCTCCCACTCTTTTTCCTCCCCTCCCGTGCAGCAGAGCCACCCCTGGTGCCATGGACTTGGCTGCTGCTGCCTTTCCCTGATGAGCCATCTCCCCCAACAGCAGCCAAGGTGGTATATCTGTTTTGGAGGGAGATGACCACAGAGGACCCCTGCACTACCTTCCTTCCACTGCTCTGCCTGATGGTCACCCATTCCCTATCTGCCTGTGTAAGCTCTACCTGCGGTGTGACCAACTCACTAAACGTACTATTCATGACATCCTCAGCATCGCGGATGCTCCAGAGTGAATCCATGCACAGCTCCAGTGTGAAATAACTTTACACTTGCGAGCAGTCACTTGTACTCTGTACTTCTCTAGCCGTTTGAGGACTTCATTCAATACGTTATAATATTGCCTGTTCGGTGCTGAAATTAGTATGTCATCTAAATAACATACTACCCCTTCAATTCCTTGCAAAATCTGGTTCATCACCCCTTGGAATATAGCGGGGACGGAAGACATGCCAAATGGTAGCCTATTAAATTGATATGAGGCCCAGATGAATATTTATAGTCAAGCATGACTTGGACTCCTCATCTAGTTCAAGTTGTAAGTAGGCATTCATAAGACCCAACTTTGAGAAGATCTGACCACCTGTCAGTGTTGTGAACAAATCTTCTACATTTGGCAATGTGTTGGGAGATTACCCTCTAGAACCTGGCATACGGTTACTTTATAATCTCCACACATCCTTACCTTACCTTCGGACTTAGGTACACCAATGGGTGTAGCCCAATTACATAGACTATCTTAGAGATAATGTTCTAAGTCTCTAATTCTTGCTCAACTTTCTCCTTGAGTGCATATGGTATGGAATGTGGCTTGCAGTAAACCGATCTAGCGTCTTTCTATACCCTAACACTTACCTTGAAGCCTTGGATCGGACTGCCTGTTTCACAGAACACCTTTGGATAATTCTTGATGACATCATCCTTTGATGCCGATCTCGTTTCAACATGAAAAATCTCACTCCAATCTAGCTTCCGTGATCCCAACTAATTTCTTCCGAATAAGGCAGGCTTGTCTCCTGCCACTACTAATAGAGGCAAGCTCTGAAATTGATCCTTGTATTTCACTGGTACAGTGATATGACCTACCACAGGAATGTTCTCTCCTGAGTAGCCTTGCAGCTCTATCTTGCATTTCTCCAATGGGAAATAACGCAATTTGTCAAGGTATAGCAATTCTGGTACTACACTCACGGATGCACCAGTGTCAATTTCCATGTGTATCTTGGTTTCTGCAACATCTACGTGGATGATGATACTTTTTGAATTGCTGTTGGTTAACCTCGTGCTCCTGATGATGTGTAGCTCTAAAACCTCCTCGTCCTGTTGTTTTTATTCCATGCTATGTAATCTCTTGTGATTTCTACTTATAGCTTTGAAAGTTGATTTACTCTTCAGTCGGCATTCCTTCGCAAGATACCCAGTTTTCCTGCAGAAGAAACACTCTGCCTTCACATTTAGACAACTTTCAGTAATGTGTTTGTTGTCCCAGGCACCAATAGCATGACTTCAATGCTCTGTTACCCTTGGCAGTTGCTGAGACCTTGGGGCCCAACTGCCTTTTACTTTTAACCTGCAGGCGATTCACCTCGGTTGCCTGATGACTGGAAATGGTACGAAATTCTCGGGAATATTGGTTGGCCATATCCATTGACATAGCTGTCTGACAAGCTAAATCAAAAGTCAAGTTAGGAGTTATCAATAACTTTCTTCTGATCGCATCATTTTTCATTCCACAAACAAAGCGGTTACGCAATGCTTGGTCCTGAAAGTTTCCAAAATTACAGTGAATAGATAACTATTTTAATGCTAAAAAGTATTCATTGATATTTTCGTCGGTTAACTGATCTCGTATTGTGAAACGATAACTTTCAGCAATTTCCAGGGGTTTCATTAGGAGCTGCTTAAATGATGTGCCTTTTGGCTTGACAGGCACAGGCAATTTTTCAGGGTTTTATACATCTCGCGCCCTGCTTCAGTTGAGAAAATAGCCCGTTTTGTTTCCAACACCACCTGGTTATGGTTTTCATCATCGGGAATTTCGATGATACTATTTGCGGTGAAAAACATTTCTAGCCACTTCACATATGCTCCGAAACTTTCACGGTCACATTGACACTCCACCAAGTGCCCTATTATTCCCATAGGCATGGCCATCTCAACTCTGGCAGTTCAGCCAAGAGTGCTTGTAATTTACCATGATTTGTAGCTGTTAATCAAAATATAGAAGCTCTCAAAGTTTCTCTGTCAGTTGGCTGAATCATCCAGCAACAAAAATTTCAGCTTTGTCATAAGATTATCCCATTCTCATCACCAACGTTATGTTTTCAGCATGACCTCACAAACACACAGCTGTAAGATGGCTGATAAATTCAGGAAGCCTGTCAGCTGACCTGAACACATTTGTCTTGTAAACAGCACTGGCTGCAGTGCCACAGTAGTCCACTGGATGGAGCAATATATATTACAGGGTTGCTGGATAGTGGGAAGGGAGGAGGTAAAAGGGCAGGTGTTGCATTTAGTTATCCCAGAGCCTGATACACGGCTGCTGGGATTTGATTCAATAGAGAACAGATTGCTGCATAGCCTGTACCTGAAAGCATCCTCCCTGTGCAATGTCTGCACACTCCTGGCTGTAATTCAATCTTGTTAATCAGGGGCCTTCCTCACTTTGCAGAGGGAAAGTTCCCACAATCAGTGGCTCAAACACATGTTGTCAGAGAGGAAGTGCACCCATCCCCCCACACGCACAAGGAGGAAGCTCCTCAATTCCTCGGGAACACACCGGGGAGGCGGTGGGAGATGGAGACGTTGGAGGTGAGCTGCTGAGAACACATGGTAATAGAAGGGATCGGTCTCAGTCCAGTGAACTGTTACAGTCTCCTGACATTCACCTCAATTGTAAGCTCTTCTGTTGTTGTTCACTGACTTCCTGAAAGTCACATAAGAGTGGCCACCCCCCCTAAACCCTTCCCTTTGTAACCCTTGCAAGTGATGCACAGCCTGATGCCTGGTCTGAAGAGCAGGCTGGCAGCTCCAGAGTGAAGAGTCACTCACCTGACTCACCAACTCTGTCCTGGCACCTTCCTCATTGAAGCAGCAGCCCCGATACAGCACTCAGGTCACAGGGTGTAAGAGCTGGTGAGGCACCGAGCACCAGTGAGCAGGAGGGGCTGGGAGGGGAGGAGGGGCAGACAGCACTGCCTCAGCGGGAGGAGAAATGACTGCCTTGGGCTGAGGAGCCTGATTGCAGGGTCCCAGTGCCTAAGGGCTCAATGATCCTGGAGTATTGAAACCATGTGCTGCTGGGTCTGTTTCGGTGAATGTGCGAGGGTCTCATGCTCCAGGCTTGCAGCTTGGTCGCACTCTGGTGCTTTTATCCGTGAAGCCAGTGAAGATGTGAGTGAGCCAAAGACTTTCCATTGTAAGATCCAACTGTGATGTGTGTCCAATGGGTGAACAGCGTCAACAATGAACGAGCTGTATCGTGTGCAGACTTCACATGCTTCAGCAGGAAATGAGTAACAGGTTGTTCAGCAACACATTGTGGGATGGATACCTGGGACGTGAACCTGGCAACTGGTCCCATTTGGCAATCACCATGGAAACTGCCCTAAGGACATCTCCCGGTCTGTTCCCATATCTTGCAAGAATCATGGCCGCCTCCTCCAGCCCAACCTGTGGCCCTTCTGTGCCCCCAGGGAACGGGACCTGGAGAAGCGGCCCTGGGGAACCAGGCCCAGGGAACGGGCCTAGGAGAAGGGTCCCTGGACAATGGGCCGTGGGGAATGGGCCCCAGGGAACTGGGCCCAGGGGAAATGGGGAACGGGCCTTGATGCGCCCTGGGAAACCAGGCCTGGACTGATAAATGGGGCAGTTCTCCTACTTCAGTAACTATTGTGCCAGTCACAGTGCACTTCGCCCCAACATCTTGTCCCCAAAAGCATTTGGAGAGGCTCGTGTGCATTAAAATGTTTACAACCTTTTTAAAGGGCAAGACACTTTCTGCCCCCATTGGGAGGCAAACAATTACCTTAAAGTTGCTGCACCCTTTATAGTTCCCATCATTCCTCGTCATCTCTCCTTTAAGGGCTCCGACAAGTGATTCCCTTTCTCCCTCTTGTGATCACCGGTGCCAGGCCCTGGTTAGCTGGGACCTCACCACCCTGATTAACCTGAGACTGAGTCCGGAAGACCCAGTGAGACCAACACTCCTCCAACTGGTCACTTCCTATTCCGGCTTTAGCAACCTCTCACAGGGCCTGTTCGTAGATCTGAAATGGACACTGACAGCGAGACGATGCTCTTCCAATGTGAAAACATACAGGATATTACAGACTGGGAGAAATTGGATAGGATCTGGGTTTGTATCCAGGGCGTATCGTGAAGCTTAATTTGGTTCTCAAGGTAATTATACCAATTATTTTAATTTAACCTGCACAGCCACAGCCTGAGCAGCAGGAGTCATTCCAGCACGGGAAGGATTACCCCCCAACACTGAGCTACTGGACAGGACACAATTCAGTGTGATGCTAATGGCAACTTTATTTCATTGGTTCTCCCATTCCAATGGTCAAAACAATCACTGAAAACATAGCAAGAAATGAACTTTCAGAATTAGTCACACATATTACATTATACTGCAATTGTCTCTATACTATTACATTATACTGCAATTGTCTCTATACTATTACATTATACTGCACTTGTCTCGATACTATTAGATTATACTGCAATTATCTCTTTAATGTTAGATTACAATTGTCTCTGCACTATTAGATTTATTGCACTTGACTCCATACTATTAGATGATTCTGAAATTGGCTCTATCCTAGTAGATTACAGTATAATTAGCTCTGTTCCACATTACAACAGTGACTACACATCAAAAGTACTTCATTAGCTGTGAAGCTCTTTGGGACCTCCTGAGGTTGTGAACGGCACTATATAAATGCAAATCTTTCTTTCTATACCGCAATCGTAACTGAAGCATGACATCCTTGCAGTCTAACGAATCACCCAATGGTTGTACAAACTCTGTGTAATATTTTATCAGTCTTTCATTCAAAGAGACTGTTGGGGTAAAAAGACTTCTCCTCAAGATGGACTCCCTGATATAAGGAGTCGACACCTGCCTGTATTGTATAGCGACCACGGAACCATGCAGACAAAACCTCGGTTAATCGGCTTTATTCAAACCTGCTCGGGAAATGTTCCGATGGACATTTCAAAGTACAAGAGTGTGACAAACACAGTTATGTGATTTTTCGATTTGTGCGACCCGCCTACAAAACCACCGATTGGCCGACTGCTCAGACTGGTTCTGATTGGTTCCTCCACCTGTCCATCTCCCATGGTGTCACCCTTCTGGAATATGTTGAACTTTGTCTGTGTTTCTCATGAGCTGTTGATTGACCTTGCTTCCCAGGGTATGCTGTGAGATTCGGATGCTGTTAACAATCTATGTCCTTATTCTTTGTACTGAATGAGTGTTCCAAGGTTAATCCAATGAATGGTTCATTATCAGTCAGACTTCGCTTTTCCCCTCTTACTAGCCCAATGTAAATGAGTGTATGAGCGTGCTTTACATACATAAGCGAGTTTTACAAAATTACAATCCATACCGTAAGTCAGAGGAATTCCCTATTCCTCAAAACCTTCTAATTCCCTTTAACCTGATTCCATACCATTCCCTTAAGCTTTTTACTCAAGTGTACTTTTTACCCACTTACAATACAAAGCCGTGCTCTGGTCTGTTGTGAGTGTCTCACCATCAGTATTTCACTGCTCCAGGTGGTCCCAGCACTCTGGAGAAGTTCACCCTTTATAGTCCGATTGGGTGCAGTCACACTCACAGATGTTACAAGGATCAGGTAATGGGAACTGAAACAAAGCTATTTTCCCAAAACATTAGTAATTATTGATCATCTTCAATCAGTAGCCTGTCTGAAATCCGTGAGAGCTTTGAAAGATTCACTTTGGAGCATTGACATTTTTTTCACATGTTGCAGCTATAGCAGGGAAAGTGGGAGGGGGAGTTAAATCTGGCTCCAACTCTTTCCTTCCATTGTTGTGTTGTAGTTTCCAAGCCCTCCTCTGACAAGACAAGTGCTGATTCCGAAGGAGTGAGATCTTTAAATGTCAGCTTGAAACAGAATGCTCAACTCCAGCCCAGTGACCAGAATAGGATGTGTGATAATTAGGGGTGAACTTAGAGGGTTTCTCCCACTAGTTCACCATAACTTCACCGGAAGATCCGTGAGAACTCTGGAAAATGCTGCCGTCTTTTGATTGAGACGTTAAACTGAAGTCTCGTCTGGCTGTTCGTGAGGATGTAAAAGATCCTGTGGAAATATTTAAAGAGCAGGGGAGTTCTCCCAGTGTTTGCGACAACATTTATCCCTCAACCAGCCTCATTAAAATCTCATTAACTGGTCAATCATCTCATTAGCTGTTTTTGGGATCTTGCTGTGCACAAATTGGCTGCCGTATTTGCCTCCGTTAAACAGTGACTACACTGAATATAATTCATGGTCTGTGAAACAATTTGGGATGTCCTGACGATGTGGAAGATATCATATCCACATTACGTTTCTTTCTTGAAGTTTAGGAGCTCAATGTGTTGATGTTTTAGTGCAGTCCATTTAATCAGTCCCAAATGCAGCCTTCACCACTCTCTGTGCATTCTCCACAAGCTCATTCAGTGCATCACTCAGCAGCTTGTAGATCATTGCAAATGATGATCCTGCTCCAAAGATGGATCCAACGACTGGTACAAAGTCGAGGACGGCCTCAGCTACTGAAATGGCAACAACAACGGAACCCAGCAACACACTTCTCACCAGATCATCAGTTATTTCACCCACCAGGGCAGTTTTCAGTTCTGTTTTCAGAAACCCCAGAGGTTTCTGTGCCATGTCGGCCAGTCTTCGAAGAGAGGCATCATCCAGACCCAGATACTGACGGAAATATTGTATTCCTGCAATCATTATCCCAATTTTAAAGGCAAAGGACAGGCCAGGAATGGGCACTGCTCCCACTACTCCTGAAAGTGTTGCCAATATCCAGATTCTATTTTCTAACTCTTTTCTTTTATTCTCCACAATCTCCAACGTTGTGTTTGGAAGTGACAGCAAGAAAACATGCTTCTTTATATTCTCAAGATTATTTGCGAGGGTTTCCTTTAATGCTGGAAAGTCAAAGTCATTCAGTTTAAAGTTTGATATCAGGAAAACAGTGGGTAATGGAATCCCTGCCTTTTCTAAGTTGCTGACACAGTCATTCCTGATTTTGTCCAGTTGTTTATTTGTGTTAAAATCCACACACTCCTTTTTAAATGAATCGAGATCATTGTCAATTTTAGATCGAACAAAGTAGAAATTCGTCCCCAGCCGTTTAATCTCTTCGGCGAGTTTTACATCATTTTCTCTGAATCGACAGCCTGAGATAATGATGAAGAAATCATATATTTTAAAGTCCATTTCCCTCAGGTATTGATCCACTGGGAATATCACGCTGCCAATTCCTGGCAGGTTCCAGAAGCAAACATTAGGCAGGTTGGGATGTGGGTATGGGGCTGGCTCCATTGTGGTTTCACACATTCCAGTTTTAGCTGCTCCCTCACCATGGTCCCGAAGCCCCCTCATAGCATTGATGAAGGTGGATTTCCCTGCTCCTGTTTCTCCAGTCACGGCAATGTTAATCTCTGCGCTGTCTAATTTCTGTAACTTCATCTGTATCAGAGACACGGCTGCCTCCAGCCCGCCCGTTTCATAATCAGATTTCAGCTTGTTGAGCTCGTCCTGACTGAAGAATGTAGAGTTCGAAGACTGAGCCATCTGATCCCTGTCAGAAAGAATTCATATTTTACACTGCAAAATCTCTACAATCTGTGTGTGCCTTTCGTCAAAGCAAAGTACAAATAGTAATTTAAAACAGAAATTAAGCAGAATTAACAAAGCAACTGAAAGATGCACTAAGCTGAAAAATGAAAGGACTTGTAACCCTGTAACATCAGTGATCTCTCTAGCCCCATCTTTCAATCTTGCTCTCGATGGTCCTGATACATTTTTTTATTGATTCATAGGATGTGGGCATCATTCGCAAGGTCAGCATTTATTGCCCATCCCCAATAGTCCTTCAGAAGGAGGTGGTGAACCACCTTCTTGAAATGCTGCAGTCCATGTGATTTTGATGCAGCAACGATGAAGGCACAGCGATATATTTCCAAGTCAGGATGGTGTGTGACTTGGAGGGGAACGTGGAGGTGATGGTGTTCCCATGCACCTGCTGCCCTGGTCCTTCTAGGTGGTAGAGGTCGCGGGTTTCGGAGGTGCTGCTGAAGAAGCCTTGGCAAGTTGCTGCAGTGCATCTTGTAGATGGTACACACTGCAGCCACGGTGCGCCGGTGGTGGAGGGAGTGAATGTTGAAGGTGGTGGATCGCGTGCCAATCAAATGGGCTGCTTTCTCCTGGATAGTATTGAACTTCGAGTGTTGTTGGAGCTGCGCTCATCCAGGCAATTGGAAAGTATTCCATCACACACAATACTTGTGCCTTGTAGATGTGGAAAGGCTTTGGGGAGTCAGAAGGTGAGACACTCGCCATAGAATACCCAGCCTCTGACCTTCTCTTGTTGCCACTCTATTTTTGTGACTGGTCCAGTTAAGTTTCTGGTCAATGGTGACGCCCAGGTTGTTGATGGTGGGGAATTCGGTGATGGTAATGCCATTGAATGTCAAGGGGCGGTGGTTAGACTCTCGCTCGTTGAACATAATCATTGCCTGGCACTTGTGTGGCATGAATGTTACTTGCCACTTATCAGCCCAAATCCGAATGTTGTCCAGCTCTTGCTGCTATGGGCATGGACTGCTTCATTATCTGAGTTGTGAATGGCACTGAACACTGTGCATCCCCACATCAGCGAACATCCCCACTTCTGACCTTATGATGGAGCAGCTGAAGACTGTTGGGCCTAGGACACTGCCCTGAGGAACTCCTGCAGCGATGTCCTGGGGCTGGGATGATTGACCTCCATCCACCACAACCATCTTCCTTTGCGCTAGGTACTCCAGCCAGTGGAGATTTCCCCCCCCCCCCACCGATTCCCATTGACTTCAGTTTTACTACGGCTCCTTGGTGCCACACTTGGTCAAATGCTGCCTTGATGTCAAGGGCAGTCACTCTCACCTCACCTCTGGAATTCAGCTCTTTTGTCCATGTTGGGACCAAGGCTGTAATGAGGTCTGGAGCCGAGTGGTCCTGGCGGAACCCAAACTGAGCATCGGTGAGCAGGTTAGTGGTGAGCAAGTGCCACTTGATCGCACTGTTGACGACGCCTTCCATCACTTTGCTGATGATTGAGAGGAGACTGATGGGGCGGTAATTGGCCCGATTGGATTTGTCCTGCTTATTGTGGACAGGACATACCTGGGCAGTTTTCCACATTGTTGGATAGGTGTCAGTGTTGTAACTGTACTGGAACAGCTTGGCGAGAGGTGCGGTTAGTTCTGGAGCACGTCTTCAGCACGATAATCGAGATGTTGTCGGGGCCCATAGCCTTTGCTGTATCCATTACGCTCAGCTGTTTCTTGATATCACATGGAGTGAATTGAATTGGCTTAAGACTGGATTCTGGGATGCTTCAATCTCCAGGCGCCTCCAGTGCAGAACCAACCTCTATCATTGAATTACAGTATGTAGATGACGCTTTCATTTGTGCACACTCGGAGGCCGAACTCCAAACCATCATCCAGAAGGTTTACGGAAATAAAGGGCCTCCGCGAGCGGAGAGTTAGGCTGCTGCCCAGCGAATGCCCATGAAATGCTTTAAATAATTAATTAAATTCCATTTTGATTGATTTTAAATATGTGATGCTTTTTAAACAATGTATCTTAAGTGCTTGTGTGTTTTTGTGTGTATTCCATTCATACTTATGGTGATTGGATGTGTGACTCCAATGTCCATCGCCAAGAGTGGCTCGGTAGCACCACTACTGACCAAACTGACTGAGTCCTGAAGGACATAGCTGGCAGACTCGGCCTGTGGCAGGTGGTGAGAGAACCAACACGAGGGAAAAACCTACTTGACCTCGTCCTGACATATCTACCTGTCGCAGATGCATCTCTCCATGACAGCATTGTTCATCGCACTGTCATTGTGGAGACCAAGTCCTGTCTTCACACTGAGGACACCCTCCATCGTGTTGTGTGGTAGTCACTGTGCTGAATGGGACAGATTCAGAACAGATCTAGCAGCTCAAAACTGGGCATCCATGAGGCACTGCATCAGAAGCAGCAGAATTGTATTCCACCACAATCTCTAACCTCATGGCCCAGCATGTCCCTCACTCTCATCCTAGGCGGTCCCTCGAACGAGGATGACTTGTTTCCACACCAAAAGGGATGTGTTCACTGATGTTTCAATGGAAGATCCGATGTTCCAGTCCTGAACTCCAAGGGTGGAAGATGCCTGTGCGTGGATTTTTTTAACATGTTGTGACCGTTGCACATCAGCCACCACATGGGTTTGACAGAGCTAGGCCTTTATCCAGTGGCAAAAGTAAACAACGGGAGACCTGCTCTGCTGCATGGACCTAGTACGCACACATATCGCAGTGTGGGCTGGCCTGTGCTGTCCCTGGGCCCTCGGCTCTTCTGGGCCCCACACCCTCATTTGCCACACCTCCGTCACGATCTCTTGCTGCTCATCTGCCCCGACCTTCTCTCTCTCTTCCGCTGTGCCTGGGCCCCGCCGATGTTCCTGCCCACGCTCCAAATGGTGAAATGGGCCTTGATGACATCACCCAGTTGCCCACCTAGAAGTTGTTGCATACTTGGAACAGCTCACGCTGGAAGTTGTAGTGTTATGCACAGGATGTTGTAGGGCCCACGCTCCAGCTCTTTTATCCTCCCAACCTGCGGTGGTGTCCTCTCACAGGTCAAGGTGGCCCTCACTCAACCAAGCCAGGGGACCAACCCTGGTTCAATAAGAAGTGCAGAAGAGTATAACAGGAGCAGCACCAGGCGTACCTGGGGAAGCTGCAACACAGGACTACGTGCATGCTAACCAGTGGGCACAGCATGCTATAGACAGAGCTAAGTGATCCCACAATCAACAGATCAGACCAAAGCTCTGCAGTCCAGCCACATCCAGTCATGAATGTTGGAGGACCATGAAACAACTAACGGGAGGAGGAATCTCCATGAATATCCCCATCTTCAATAATGACAGAGCCCAGCACATGAGTGCAAAAGACAAGGCTGAAGCGTTTGCAACCATCTTCATCCAGAAGTGCCGAGTGGATGATCCATATCAGCCTCCTCCTAAGGTCCCCACCTTCACAGAAGCCAGTCTTCACCCAATTCGATTCACTCCACGTGATATCAAGAAACAGCTGAGCGCACTGGATACAGAAAAAGCTTTGGACCCTGACAATATCACGGCTATTGTGCTGAACACTTGTGCTCCCGAACTAGCCACGCATCTAGCCAAGCTCTTCCAGTACAGCTGCAGAACTGGGATCTACCCAACAATGTGGAAAATTGCCCAGGTATGTCCTGTCCACAAAAAGCAGGACAAATCCAATTCAGCCAATTACCGCCCCATTAGTTTACTCTCAAATCATCAGCAAAGTGATGGAAGGTGTCGTCGACAGTGCGATGAAGCGGCACTTGCTCACCAATGCTCAGCTTGGGTTCCGCCAGGACCACTCAGCTCCAGACCTCATTACAGCTTGGTCCCAACTTGGACAAACGAGATGAATTCCAGAGGTGAGGTGAGAGTGACTGCCCTCGACATCAAGGCAGCATTTGACAAAGTGTGGCATCAAAGAGCCCTCGTAAAAATGAAGTCAGTGGGAATCAGGGGGAAAACTCTCCACTGGCTGGAGTCATACCTAGCACAAAGGAAGATGGTTGTGGTTGTTAAAGGTCAATCATCTCAGCCTCAGGTCATCGCTGCGGGAGGTCCTCAGGGCAGTGTCCTTGGCCCAACCACCTTCAGTTGCTTCATCAATCATAAGGTGGGATGCTCGCTGATGTTTGCACAGTGTTCAGTGCAATAAGCATCTCCACAGATAATGAAGCAGTCCATGCCCACATGCAGCAAGACCTGGATGACACAAGCCAGGCAATGACCATCTCCAACAAGTGAGAGTCTAACCAGCGCCCCTGGACATTCAACGGCATTACCAATGTAATATATATAGCTCCACCTGTGGTCTCCTGTAGCGCTGCAGCCAGTGCTGTTTATAATAAAGGGAACAGGTCACCAGACTCTGTTGAGTTCTGGTATGTTCTGCCATCTTAAGGCTGTGTGTGTTTCTGTGAGTACTGAAAATATCACACTGGCGACGAAGATGGGTTTATCGGGGAAAAAAAAGCAGAAATCTTTGTTGGTGGAGGATTCAGCCAACCGACAGAGAAACTTTGAGAGCCTCTCTGTTTTGATTAACAGCTACAAATCCAAGATAAATTACAAGCACATTTGTCTGAACTATCAGTCCAGATGACGGTGCCTATGGGAATAATAGGGCATTTGGGGGAATTTCAACGCGACTGTGAAAGTTTCAGAGCATATTGACGTGGTAATGTAATGTATTGACGTGGATAGAGAACTGGTGGGCAGACAGGAAGCAGAGAGTCGGGATGAACGGGTCATTTTCAGAATGGCAGACAGTGACTAGTGGGGTGCCACAGGGCTCAGTGCTGGGACCCCAGCTATTTACAATATACATCAATGATTTAGATTAAGGAATTGAGGGTAATATCTCCAAGTTTGCAGATGACACTAAGCTGGGTGGCGGTGTGAGCTGTGAGGAGGTGCTAAGAGGCTGCAGGGTGATTTGGACAGATTAGGTGAGTGGGCAAATGCATGGTAGATGCAGTTTAATGTGGATAAATGTGAGGTTATTCACTTTGGTGGCATAAACAGGAAGGAAGACTATTATCTGAATGGCGGAAGGTTCGGAAAAGGGGAGGTGTAACGAGACCTGAGTGTCATGGTACATCAGTCATTGAAAATTGGCATGCAGGTACAGCAGGCAGTGAAGAAGGCAAATGGCATGTCACCTTACTCTGGTGAGTTCCGGTATGTTCTGCCATCTTAAGGTTGTGTGTGTTTCTGTGACCCCCTGAAAATATCACACCCACCATCAACCTCTTAGAGGTCACCATTGACCAGAAACTTAACTGGAACAGCCACATAAATACTGTGGCATGTCAGAGGCTGGGTATTCTGTGGTGAATGTCTCACCTCCTGACTCCCCAAAGCCTTTCCACCATCATCCTGACTTGGAAATAAGTCGCTGTTCCTTCATCGTCTCTGGGTCAAAATCCTGGAACTCCCTCCCTAACTGCACTGTGGGAGCACCTTCACCACACGGACTGCAGTAGTTCAAGAAGGTGGCTCACCACCATCTTCTCAAGGGCAATTAGGGATGGGCAATAAATGCTGGCCTTGTCAGTGACGCCCACATCCCATGAACGAATCCATATTGTTTTTGTCATGTATGTAACCACAATGTAACACCACTGTATTTCTGTATACTCTCAACTTAGATGCACACCTTGACCACAAGGGGTAAACTTGTGGGAGACACTCCTTATCTGATCACACAGGTATAAAAAGTGAGGTGCCACGCAGGGTCATCGTCTTGGAGTCCTGTGAATAAAGAGTTAAGGTCACAGAGTGACTTTGTCCCCAGAATGTGTCTCGTGTGGTTTCATACTGTAAAGTAAGGATTTTACATTGGCAACGAGAAACAGTAATTCACGGCCCATGAGAATGGCCACCGGTAGCACAGAATGGTACTGTGTTGGGGAAGACTGAGACGATTTTGTCGAGAGGCTTCAGCAAAGCTTCGCTACGAAAGAATGGCTGGGGGATGCAGCGGTCGACAAGCGAAGGGCTCATCTTTTGACCAGCTGCGGACCAAAGACTTATGCGCTCATGAAGGACTTACTAACACCCGAAAAGCCGGCGGACGAAACCTTTGAAGATCTTAGTAAATTGATCGGTGAGCACCTCAAACCGGCGAGTAGCATTCATATGGCCCGACACAGATTCTACACCCACCGACGTCGTGAAGGACAGAGCATACCGGACTTCATAGTGGACCTCCGGCATTTGGCCAGCCTCTATAAGTTCACAGATGCCTGCAGAGGGGAGATGCGAAGTGACTTCTTTATCGAGGGCATCGGTCATGCGGGAATTTTCCACAAATTAATTGAGACCAAGGATTTGACCTCAGAAGCGGCGGCGTTGATGGCTCAAACTTTCATGGCGGGGGAGGAAGAGACGAAAATAATATACGTGCGCAATTCTGCCTCTAACGCAGCGAATAATCAGGTAGTCAACATTATCAAAGCGACTCAGAGCCCCACAGGCAGTCAGGGGCAGTCCAACACTTCCCAGGCAGCAATAGACCCCAGAGTAGAACTTCAACAGAGGCAATGGCAGGTTGAACGGACATTCATGCCAGGATGGGGCCATTGACACCCACTAAAACGTACTTAAGAGATTTAAACGGGACAGTCAGCGCTGAGTGCCTGGCCATAGTCCCTTTGTTCCCAACAATGGAAACTTTAACTCATGCTGGAGATGTGGGGGGAAACACTCCACTAGATCGTGCAGATTTCAACAGTTTGTCTGCAGGAACTGCAATCTCAGTGGCCACTTAGCTCGAATGTGCAGGAAGCCTGCGACCAGACTAATATATGAGGCACATGGACCAGAAGAGGGTTCTTTGAAGCAGGATGACTTTTGGGGCAAATCGATGGACGCCGAGCTTCAGCGGGTCCATGCGGCGATTATTCACAGTTCATACACCAGAACGCCACCAATGATGAGGGTTTTATTAAACAGTATCCCTGTACGCATGGAGCTGGACACTGGGGCCAGCCAGTCACTCATGGGCGTTCAGCAATTTGAGAAGCTATGGCCACTTCAAGCCAGTAAACCCAAATTAGCACATATTGAGACACAATTATGGACTTACACTAAAGAAATCATTCCAGTGCTAGGCAGTGCAATCTTGGCTGTCACACACAATGGATTAGTGAATCGGCTGCTGCTCTGGATTGTCGCGGGCAATGGTCCCGCACTGTTGTGGAGGAGCTGGTTAGCTGAGATGAATTGGAAATGGGGGGATGTTCACGCAATGTCATCTGTGGAGCGAAGTTCGTGCTCACAAGTTGTACAACAATTCGATTCACTATTCCAACCTGGCGTCAGGACTTACAAAGGCACTAAAGTAGTAATACACATCACACCGGATGCCAGGCCAGTGCACCACAAATCCAGAGCGTTGCCGTATGTGATGCGGGAAAAGATCGAGAGCGAATTGGACCAGCTGTTGAGAGAGGGCATCATCTCTCCTGTTGAATTCAGTGACTGGGCAAGCCCCATCGTTCCCGTCCTAAAAGCGGATGGCTCTGTCAGGATCTGTGGTGACTACAAGGCCACCATCAATTGGGTGTCCCTACAAGATCAATACCCGCTCCCGAGAGCGGAGGACCTCCTCGCCACACTGGCAGGCGGCAAGCTGTTCACCAATTGGACCTCACTTCAGCCTATATGACCCAGGAACTGGCCGACGAATCTAAACTATGACCACCATCACCATGCACAAGGGACTGTTTGTTTATAACAGGTGCCCGTTTGGCATTCAGCGGCCGCAATTTTTCAACCAAACATGCTTAAATCCATTCCTGGAATGATTGTATTCCAGGACGACATTCTCATCACGGCTCGAGACACCGAGGAACACCTCCACAACCTGGAGGAGGTGCTACGCCGACTGGACCGGGCAGGCCTGCGACTCAAGAAGTCTAAATGTTTCTTCTTAGCTCCTGAGGTTGAGTTTCTGGACAGGAGGGTTGCTGCAGATGGGATTTGGCCCACTGAATCCAAAACAGAGGCGATTTTACAAGCACCCAGGCCCTGCAACACATCGGAACTGCATTCATTCCTGGGACTGTTGAACTGTTTTGGGAACTTTCTGCCGAACTTGAGCATGTTGTTGGAGCCGCTACACGTGCTCCTGCATAAGGGTTGTGATTGGTTTTGGGGGGACTGACAGGATCGGGCGGACTACTAGCCATTAACATCCCTGTTGTCAGACAGCAAGGCTATCAATGCCCATGTATCATCTCACGCTGGCTGCTTATGACTACTCACATCCGGCACCGGCCCAGCACTGAAAATTGCGCTGACGCACTCAGCAGGCTTCCACTGGCCAACACTGAGGGGGCAGCGGAGCAAAGCACCTAGATGGTCATGGCTGACGATGTCTTTGACAGCGCAGGCTCCCCCATCACAGCTCGCCAGATCAAAATCTGGACAAACAGAGATCCCCTCCTATCCCTGTTTAAGAAATGTGTCCTGACTGGGGATTGGGCGCCTGCACACGGAGCATGCCCTGAGGAGGTCAGACCGCTCCACAGATGGATGGTGAGCTCTCCATCCAAACCGACTGCCTACTATGGGGCAGCTGGGTAGTTATGCCCCAGAAGGGCAGGGAGGCATTCATCAGGGAACTCCACAGCGAGCACCCAGGCATTTTGCTGATGAAAGCCATCGCCCAGTCACACGTTTGGTGGCCTGGAATTGATTCAGACCTGGAACACTGTGTTCCCAGGTGCACGACGTGTGCCCAGCTGGGTAATAATGCCCCCAGGGAGGCCCCGCTCAGCCCGTGGGCCTGGCCCACAAGGCCATGGTCATGCATTCATGTTGACTACGCGGGCATGGGTAAGATGTTCCTTATTGTGGTAGATGCGTACTCGAAATGGATCGAGTGCATCATTCTGAATTCATGCACGTCATCCACCACCGTGGAAAGCCTACGTGCGATCTTTGCAACCCATGGCTTGCCGGACATCCTGGTTAGTGATAATGGTCCATGTTTCACAAGCTATGATTTCCGAGATTTTATGTCGGACAGTGGCATCAACCACGTCAGGACAGCGCTGTTCAAGCCGGCCTCCAATGGCCAGGCGGAATGTGCAGTCCAAATCATTCAGCAAGTTTTGCTCAGGATTCAAAGACCCTCCCTACAATGCCGCCTATCGCGTCTCCTGCTGGCCTATAGATCCCGACTGCACTCGCTCACGGGGGTCCCGCCCGCAGAGCTACTAATGAAATGGACACTCAAAACTTGGTTGTCCCTCATTCACCCAGTCCTGACCGACATAGTTGAGGGCAAGCGCAAGTCACAAAACGACTACCATGCCCGTAATTTGAAGGGTAGATGTGTAGAAATAAGTGATCCTGTATTTGTCCTCAATCACGCCATGGGGCCCAAATGGCTTGAGGGGACAGTAATTGAAAAAGAGGGGAACAGGGTCATCGTGGTAAAACTCAACAATTGTCAGATATGCCGTAAGCATCTGGACCAAGTAAAAAAAAGATTCAGCATCGACACAGAGGAACCTGAAGAAGACCATGAGATGGAGCTCACAACACCGCTGGTGAATGAGCAACAAGAGCAACCAGAAGAATGCACAGTCCCTGTGGTCAGCCCGGACAGGCCGGAATCACCACAGGTGACAGACACGCAGGTCAGTGTCCAACAACCAGAGCCCCAACTGCGGCGCTCCACGAGGGAGCGTAGACCACCTGAAAGACTAAACCTATGATCCTAATAAGACTTTGGGGAGGAAGGTGATGTCATGTATGTAACCACAACGTAACACCACTGTATTACTGTATACTCTCAACCTAGATGCACACCTTGACCACAAGGGGTGAACTTGTGAGAGACACTCCTTACCTGATCACACAGGTATAAAAAGGAAGGTCCCATGCAGGATCATCCTCTTTGGAGTCCTTAGAGTAAAGAGTTAAGGTCACAGAGTGACCTTGTCCCCAGAATGTGCCTCGTGTGGTTTCATGCTGTAGAGTAAGGACTTTAGAGTTTTGAAGGAATTGAACAGCGCACAGACATTCAACACTCAGAGACCTGTAGCTGGCCCTACCAGTGAGACAGGGGTGGTATTGGAGGTCCTTCACTGCCTGCAATCTCTGTTTTCTCTGTTTCTCTTCGGGTTCTGGATGTGTTTAAAACACAAACTCCTGAAATTAGGATGTTTCTGTGAGGGTTCGGCAGCTGCAAGAGGATCCTGTGAAAATGAAACTAAATGTGAAGGAAATGTCAACGGGCGGGACTTTGATGGGAATAGGGGAGGGCTGTATAACATGGGCAGGCAGTGAACTTTATTCCAACTGGAGGTGAAGTTCGAGACAGCAACAGAACAACTCACTGAAAACACGTCACACAACCTTCACCTGGAGCCGGGCTTCAGATACTTTTACTGAGAACAGAACAGGTTCAGCAGTGACTGGAAATTCTGAACTCAGGGTTTGTCTGTTGCTGTTTATCACCCAGGCAACAGGTCACTCAGTGAATTAGACAATTTCAGAATCTTGTGATCTGACTCGTAGCCTCAGATCTGTTGGATCGTGGGTGTTGTGTATTTTAACTCCATTTAGCCAGCATTGCTCCTTATCCCTAGAAACCAAAACCAAACAAACATCGATCAATCTCAGGCCTAACCTCCAATTGTCCACAGCATTTGGGCGCGTGTGTTCCAGATTTCCATTTGTGTTAAACAATGCTTCCTGATTTCGATCTGGAATAGCCTGGCTCTAACTTTAATATGTTGTCCCCTTGTTCTTGATTCCCCCATCAGAGGAAATTGGTTCTCCACATCTACCCGATCAAATCTTGTTATCACTCTGAACACCTCAATCAGATCACGCCCCCAATCTTCTGTACACAAGCCAGGTTTATGCAACTTGTCCTCATAATGTAACCCCCTCAGCTCCGGTATCTGGTGAATCTGTGTGTGACCCCTCCAAGGCCATATATTGGGTAGATATTGAGCTCTGCTCGAAACGGTCGCACCTACTGCTGTTGACGTGTTTTCACCGTCACTGTGGAGGAGGTGGCCTCCTGCGTGAAATTCAGCTCCTTGGCATTTTTTGGGAGCAGACCGGAATTGGGTGATAATGGGGCAGTCGCGGTGGTGAGCACTCGAGAGGGGCGGAAGTGGAGGCGGGACGGAGTCTCCGCTGCTGTCAGGCATTAGCCAGGTGCTGATGATGTCATGACACGTGTGTGTCACCAGGTCTCTCCCATTCACTTAAAGGGGAGAGCCGCGGCAAGCTCTGCGATTATCTTAGTTAGGTTCATTGGGCCACCAGGGAGGGTTTCGGCCCGGCCAGTGGTCTGGCACCCAAGAGTGGGTTCCAGCTTGCCTGTTGGTGGCCCGGCTGAACCTGGGAGCATAATTGTCGGGCCAACCTGGCAGTCGGCCGACAAAAAAAATAAAATGGTGGCCGCGGCAGTGCCCCTCCCCTTGAATAACCGCCGCACAGGCGTGTTGCACACATTTCCAACACAGAAAAAGCTGTTGGGGGACATTGCTCAGTGGCCTGAAGATTCTGTTGCTGAATTTCGATGGCGGTGTGGGAGATCGGCGATGCGTTCTTTGATGATGCACTTCGGGGGGGGTCGGCAGCAGCGGGGCGAAAGTGGGGACCGCCGGAAAAATCAACTCGGTGAATTGCACTGGCAGCAGCCATTTAGCGGCAAATCGGCGGCCCCTCAACTCCGCCGCTTGGCCGCTGCTTGCCGACGGTAAGAGGCCTTTTCGGGAAGCTGAATTTCGGCCTCATTATATATTATATAAGCCAATATATCTTGGCTGAGGTGCGAAGCCCAGAACTGAAACCAGTGCTCCAGATTTGGTCTAACCAATGCTCTAAAGAACATTACTTCCAACCCTTTGTATTCCAGCCTCCTTGAGATAAAGGCCAGCATTAAATTAACCTTTTGATTGCTTTTGGTAACTGTTCACTGCCTTAATGATGTGTGCACTTGTACTCACTTCGCTCCACTACAATCCCTAGTCTCTCACCATTTAGAAAATACTTCACTTTATCTTTCTTCGGTCCAACGTAGATGACCTCACTTGCTCACATTGAACTCATTTGCCATAGATTTGCCCCTCACTTAATCAGTCAATGTCCCTTTACAACATCCTGCTCCCACCTGCACTACCCACTGTCCCACATGCCCGATACCGGACTCCCAAAACAAGCGCTCTATTCCGAGCTCCGTCACGGCAAGCAAGTCCCAGGGGGGGCAGAGAAAATGCTTTAAGGTCATCCTCAAATCCCCCTTGAAAAAATGTAACATCCCCACTGGCTCTTGGGAATCCTTGGCCCTGGTCTTGAGACAGTCGTTGTGGCCATGGAAAGGAGGCTTGCTGTACTCTACTCCCAATGTGACAGGAAGCTCTCGCCATACACCTCCTGAACCATGTGGCAGGAGATAGCTGACCATGTAACGGGGAGTACTGTGGATCCACGGATCGCCATCCAGTACAGGAAGAAGTTTAATGACTTCACATGGGTGGTCAAGGTGAGTGGAGGCTTCAGCAAGAGCCATAGCCCATCATCTGTCCCACAAGCCTCACACACTGCTCAATGCCCCACATCTCCAGCACTCATCTACCACCAATATCCACCCATCACCACTCACACCTCACATTCATGGCTTCACTTCATACTCACAACCTTACCACTCTGCAACACTCACACCCACATCTCACACCTTGCACACACTGACAGCTATTCAACTATGGAGGCACATCACCCAGACCGATTGCACTACACTGTCTGATACACTTCTCTTTCTGTTGCAGGTCAAGCTGGCTCACAACCAGAGGGAGCAACAGCAGGCAGGCGGGGGGCAGGCTGAGAAGCAAGACTACAGCTCATTGGGCAGCATGTGGTAGAGACTGTGGCAACAGGCGAGGTTGACCCCCTTGGGGACAACAACGGTTGGTCATTCCTAATCCTTCTTCTCACATTCCACTTCCCCCTCAGCCCACAATCTCTTCTCACTTGCAAGCTCCTCATGTTGTATACAGGTATATCTGGCTTTCCCTCCCCATGCCTCCCATCACCATAACCAACTCTTGTGCCTTTCTGCTTTCAGATAATCAACAAGTACCCGAGCAGCCTGTCCCCGAGGTCATGCGAGAGTGTGAGGGAGAGACGAAGAGGAAGAAGGAGACACCACGTACTGTGTCTGTCACTCGCAGACACCAGCTCACAAACTGGCACTACACATATTTGAGAGGCTAGTGTAGTAGCGGGATCTGCACAGGGTGAGTCACCGGGCAGGAGTGGGCTGCAGCCAGGCCAGGGGAAAAGGGATCTGGGGCCAGCTCCCCAGATGGAGATTTTATGCAAGATCTGCTGTACAGGACTCAGATGGGGATCTCGATCGGGTGACCTTCAGAGGAAGGGTGATGGGCATACACACCGAATTGGTGGGTGCAATGGCAAGCCTGCCAGAGAGCATCTCAGCAATAGCAAGGAGCATGGAGAAGTCCGCCTCCAACATTGCACGGGGCTCTCGTCTGAAGAATCTTGGGACACGTTACTACATTAAAGGCGCTACATAAATGCAAGTTGTTGTTATGGGCTGGGCTGGGTACCCATGACCCTGACCATCTCCACACTGACATTGCTTTTGTGCAAGAAACATACCTCAAAGCTATGAATAATCAGAGGTCCTCAATACATATACCGCATAAAAATATCATAAATTCTTTGTAAATATACATGATATTGAGAAACGGCCATTGCATTCACCAAAATCCACCCACCTGATACCTTACCCAACTGTATGTTGAACAACCCACACTTTTTGCCCCACCAGACAGATTATTCCAAATCTCTCGAAATGAAGTTCTGTTTTAAATGTACTTTTCACTAATTTCTTCTCACAATCTTTCGTCTCACTACCATGACTGGGTACATTGAATGTGTAAATACAGGCTGGGAATCACGGGAACTGCACGAACTGGAGGTTCTCAGTGTATTACTAATGGTTTTCTGGTGAATGCTAACCTGCCTGTTAACCTCAATATTCCTGCTTTAGGAGCCATGTGTCAATCATATACAAGGTCCAGGGCTGGATTTTCGGGGCATTAATGGCAGTGCGGCAGTCCCGATACCACCTGGAAAAAGTTTGTGCCCTCGACTGGAACTTTTGATAAAAAATGTGGACCTATGATCAGGACATTTAATCAGGAGTTACACAATGAACTTTTTACGTCGACCTGAAAATCGCGGCATTAACAAAGGCAGCCATTTTGCACAGAACCCGTTTTAGTTTTCCCGGGTGCAATCGGTATTTCAAGGCGTGGCGGCTTCCTGCGCGCATGAACAAATGACCCGGCCGACTTCTGGGACGTCTGCAGAGTTGACGCAGCAGGAAAGCAGGCCGCGTGCCAGGCGTTTTTTAATGGAGGCGGCTGAGGCCTTAGTCCATGCAGTGGAGAGGAGGTGGTCATCACTCCATCCGGTTGGGGGAGGGAGAACGCTGCCAAGCATATTTAAGCAGCTATGGTGTGATATTGCAGAGGGCGTGTCTGCGGCAGACACGGTGGCCAGAACTGGCACCCAATAACGCAAAAAGTTCAACGACCTTTCGGGGGTCGTCAGGTACCCTTCACATTTATGTATGCCTGCTATCCTTCCAACATGAATGTCAGACACTATGTGAAGTCTTTGATGGATCTGACCCTTCTCAATGTCTTGTAGGCTGTGGTGTGGGTTGCACAATGCATCAGAAAGTTGAAGGCTTACCTCTCCAGCCATTGCCTCTGAATTAAGGATCCACATACCCTGTTGTACCCTAATCATTGTGAACCCAGCCTCCTACCTCCAGTGTGTCAGCTCCCTTCCTGCTTTCAAAAGCCCCCTGAATATCTTGTTTTAATTCTCCCAACCACACCCCACACCTCACACCCCACATTACAGAATGTGGATAAATATATCAGTTGGTTGTTATATTTCTTGTCCTTACCTGCAGTGGTTCCCTGTGGAGAGTCTATCAGTGAAGTGGATGCTGCTACTGACACAACACCTCGATCCAGTGACGATGCTGCTTCAGTGTTGGACCTGCACTGGGGGAAACAGTCGCACTCTTTACCTGTCTGATACTACACACTTCAATAGAGTGAGACAGAATCCTGTAGACCATACAATGATGTCAGGGATGAATTGGTCACTTTCTAGTTCACTGAGGCCACCTTTCATCAGAGTAATGTTCACTCCCTGGGCCTTATGGGGCAGTTCTGTTCATGGGATGAGAGTTACATCCTGTGACATTGTAAAGGCATTTCTGCAGTTTCCGTTCCTATGGTGAGAGTTTCATCAACGCTCGATCCCATTACAGTCGTCGAACTGTAAGACTTGTCGAGTTTAGTTATGACTCTTTTTAAAATGTAGTTTATAGACTGAAATGATTTAGGCTTGGGAACCTGCAGTGAGACGCTCCATGATATAAAGTTTCTTTACACACTTTATTCCACAGAGAAAAACTGGCCCGACATTACATGACAGGTCCTACCATCTCAGAGCCTCCTTTCTGTTACAAACAGTGCTCCTTCAACAATCCAAGTTTAATGCACATAACACAAACCCAGCCCACACCGTACATCTTTCAGTCCACTACTTCTCCTGAAATAATGCTCAGCTTGCTGGGGAATGTCAACTCCCACTCCAGGTGCTCCCACTTCACTGACTTATCTTTAAAGGGGAGCTTGTTAATGGGGCCACACCCTTACTTGGGGACCAGAGCCCTTATCAGCCCATGGCTGGCATTCCGGCCCTCAATCACCCTGCAACAATTACCTAACTGAGAGCGACCAGCAGTGGTAAGCTGGGCCTTACTGTCAGATTGTCTCTTCCCAGCGATGGGCTCACGGAGAGACTCACAATCTCGATATTTAAGCTCAAAACCACAAATGTACGTAACCAGTGGTTTCATGTTAACATTGAATGTACATTTCCCCAGCACATTGGTCTATCAAGCAGAAACACACTCCATGTAAGACGAATGGATGTACCAAAACAGGAAACTACGTACGTCCACGTCTCTCACTGAGAGCAGAAGGTACTTGTTCCAATTCTGCAGGTTTTTTTTGGTTAACTTGCCCTGGGTCACAGCTAAGTCGCAAAGTTCTTATTTTTATAATCTGTCTGGTTTGTAACCACAACTGTTATCACATAGCATTAACCCTTGATTTCTGCTGTTCTTCTGAACACCCGGTAAAGTTTCCTATTTTGAGGAGTTTGTGCTTTAAACACATCAGAATCCAATGAGAAAATGAGAGTGGGAATGTGTAGTGACAACACTCTGGTATCTGTATCTCCACAACTGCCTCTGTCCCTGACAATTAACTTAATTCAGGTTAATCCATAGAGTGTGCTTCACCCGGATAATTTGGATAAAATACAATCCATTTGTTGTTACATTTCTTGGTCCTTCCCTGAAGTGGCTCCCTGTGGAGAGTCGACCAGTGAACTGGTAGCTGCTGCTGACACCCTCCCTAAAGTACACGAATTCCTATCGCAGCTCATCCCTCCAGTACCCTAACTCCTATCAAAGCCCTTCCCTCCAGTACCCGAACTCCTATCAAAGCCCATCCCTCCTGTACCCTAACTCCTATCAAAGCCCATCCTTCCTGTACCCTAACTCCTATCAAAGCCCATCCCTCCAGTACCCTAACTCCTATCCGGGCCCATTCCTCCAGTACCCTAACTCCTATCAAAGCCCATCCTTCCTGTACCCTAACTCCTATCAAAGCCCATCCCTCCAGTACCCTAACTCCTATTCAGGCCCATCCATCCAGTACCCTAACTCCTATCCAGGCCCATCCCTCCAGTATCCTAATTCTTCTATTATTGCATATTGCTATATTTTGTATAAGATCATAGAATGGTTACAGTCGTTCAGCCCGTCAAGCCCGTGCTGGTTCTCTGCAAGAGCACTTCAGCTAATCCCACTCCCCTTCCTTTCCCCGTAGCCCTGCCAATTTTCTTCCTTCAGGTACTTAACCAATTGCCTTTTGAATCTGTCTCCACAACTCATTCAGCCAGTGCATTCCACTTGTTGCGTAAAAATGTTTTATCCACATGTTGCCTTTGGTTCTTCTGCCGATCACCTTTGACCCTTCCACCAATGGGAACAGTATCTCCCTATTATCTCTCTAGATTAGATGGGGAAAGATTTACGAGATTAGGTCCTGGGATGAAAGATTTGAGTTATTTGGATTGGATAGACTGGCGAAGCTAGGGTTGTTCTCCTCAGAGCAGAGAACGTGGAGAGGAGACTTGATAGGGATGTTCAAAACCATGAAAGGTCTAGCACTGAGGACATCCACCGCTGGGGCGCCCCTTGAAGGGGAGGCCTTTAGCAACCTGGGCCACCATCTTTATTTGTCGGCAGACTCTTGCATTGGCCCGACAATGGTAGCCCTCGCATTGACTGGATCGCCATTGTGCAGTCCGGCATTTCATTTTGGGAGCCGAGCTGCTGGCCCAGTCAATCCCATCTCTGGTGGCTCAGTGGCTGTCACCAAAGGGCCTGCAGAGTGCACAGCGCTCCTCCCCTTTATTGGATGGGGAGGGGTATTGTGGCGAGCTACGCAGAGCATCTACGTAGCGCTGGCCAGCACCATGCTACCGCCCCGGGAGTGCCCCTCAAAGGAAGCGGAGCACCGGAGACATAATATTAGTGTCCACAATAATGGCAAAGAGCCATTTCTAGCCCTAGATTTCTATTATCAGGGTGAAGAGCATTCTATGGCTGCAATTTCACCAACCATGGCGAGTCCGTACGGTCGAAATGGTGGCGGCTTCAAATCCCCACTCCCGCTTCATCCTGCTCTCTACAAGTAATTTTACATTGATGGGACTTGTTAAACCTGCCCTGCTCGGCTCCCAGCTAATTGAAAGGAAGCGGGTCGGATGATGTCATCTGATGATTCATTATCAGCCAGTTTCCTTAAAGGGACCATGGCCACATTGATAGTTGTGCTGTCAGTGTTTTACAGCATTAAGGTGCTGCAAACACTGACAAGCATTGCACAGAGGCTGCACCCAGGTTCTCCCATGACACCTTCCATATGCTTATAGAGGGAGTCACAGCATGCAGGGACGTTCTCTTTCCTTCCCATGGCTGGAAGACACCTTCCCAGGACACTAACGCAGCCTGGTTGCACATTGTACAGGTGGGCACAAGCAGGGATGTGGTTAGGCTGCAGTGACGCAAACCTTTCAATGATCTCTAGATCACGAAACGTTACTGCAAAGCCACACTCAACCATATTCTGCTGTGCCTTTCATCACATCCCCATCACACTGCCAGGCACCACTACTCCACGATGACCAATGGATCTACTACAGACACAATCCATGTCCGGACCGGTGTCAAGCAGGGCTGCGCCGTCGCACCAACACTCTTCTTGATCTTCCTTGCTGCAATGTGTAGGGGTTAAAAAGGAGGCTTCTCTCCCTCAAGGTGGACTAACTGATATAGTTAATTGACACCTCGCCCAGCTCCCACTGTATAACGACCTCGGAAGTAAACAAACGAAGCCTCAGGTTTACCAGTTTTATTACGAGCAATGCACGGGAAGGTTCAGTCTAAAACCTGCGAAATACAAGAGGTTTCAAGTACAATTATACAGGTTTTGGAGAAGAGCTATCCTACAAAATCATCGATAGGTATATTGCTATCAGTGAAGTTACATTGATTTGTCGACTCTTATCCGACGGGCTCTGAGTGGTACATGCAACTGTCCATCTCTCATCATTGTGTTGTTGGGTTTTGCCCTCGACCCCAGTCTATTCGACGCCTAGGGTGGCTGTACTGGCTTCCTTATCTCTTCCTCAGGGACTTTAAACAAAACTGCTGACTTCAGTTGTTTAAGTGTTACTAAGGTTAAGTTATAGTTTAATGCATTATTAGTTCACTACCTTCAGCATAATTCTGACCACCTATTTGCAACTCTTACAATTTATCCCTTACACATTCAACAAGCTCACCGCTGGAATGGAACTAATATAGAACCAATGGAAACCTGTTCAACCTTCGTCGCCTCCAGGCTTTATCCAAGGTCGTCCCATCCTCTGTCATCGAACTACAATACGTGGACGATGCTTGTATCTGCACACATTCAGAGAATGAACTCCAAACCATCGTCAGCATCTTAACTGAGGTGTACGAAAGCATGGGCCTTACACCAAACATCTGTAAGACAAAGGTCCTCAACCAACCTGACCCCACCTCACAGCACTGCCCCCTGGTCATCATAATCTACGGCACGGCCTTGGACAATGTGGACCACTTTCCATACCTCAGGAGTTTACTATCAGCAAGGGCAGACATCGATGACAAGATCCAACACCGCCTCCAGTGCACCAGTGCAGCCTTCGGTCGCCTGAGGAAGAAAGTATTCGAGGATCAGGACTTCAAATCTAGCACCAAGCTTCAGTTCTACAGAGCAGTAATGATACCCATCCTCCTATATGGCTCAGAGACAGGGACTATATGGAGTTGACACCTCAAAGCGCTGGAGAAGTACCACCCGCGATGTCTCCGCAAGATCCTGCAAATCCACTGGGAGACAGATACACCAATGTCAGTGTTCTCGATCAGGCCAACATCTCCAGCATTGAAGTACTGACCACACTCGACCACATCATCTGCTTGCCCGACACGAGACTCCCAAAGCAAGCGCTCTACTCAGAACTCCTATACGGCAAGCGAGCTCCAGGTAGGCAGAGGAAACATTTCAAGGACACCCTCAAAGCCTCCTTGGTAAGCTGCAACAACCCCACTGGCACCTGGGAATCCCTGGCCAAAGACCGCCCTAAGTGGAGGAAGAGCATCGGAGAGGGCGCTGAGTACCTCGAAACTCGTTGCCAAGAGCATGCAGAAAACAAGCGCAGGCAGCGGAAGGAGCGTGCAGCAAACTAGTCTCCCCACCTACCCTGTCCTTCAACCACTGTCTGTCCCACCTGTGACAGAGACTATAATTACCATATTGGACCATTTAGTCACCTGAGAACTCACTTTTAGAGTGGAAGCAAGTCTTCCTCGATTTTGAGGGACTGCCTATGATGATGATGATGATCACTCCGCCTTCCCTACCCTACCCCTGCACATCCTTACTCACACCAACTTACCCTGCACCTCCACCCATCCTTCTGTATCTCACCAGCATCTCACTAGCCACCCCTGACACTTACCCTCATCCTCGTTCAATCATACCAACTAACAACATACAAGGGTAGCGATTTGTGTGTTTTAGCCAATGTTCACGTGAAGTTTGTGTTAATGTGCTGTCAAACATTGAAATCTTTATTTTCGACACTTTGCGTTCTTGGACAGATTTGTGTGCACCTTTGGAAGCATCCTCGTGAGTTGCAGTGAATGATGAGACATATCGGTCAGCGCCCCTCCCTCCCCCCCAGTGAAAGGAATGGCTTGGGTATTGCAGAGATGCTTTATGGTGGTGGTGTGGGCTGGTGCCAACTTGGCACATCATGTGGTAGCCAGGGTATACAGCATCAATTGAAATAAATGTAGCCATGGTAAGGCCATCCCTGGCCTCCCAGGCAGCAATGTGGTCGGCTGCTGATGCTCTGTGACCTGTGCAGCACCAGGTGATTGCGGAGAAGGTTAGTGTTGTTGTTGATGATTCTGGTGTGACTGGTGATGTTGGTGTTGGGGCTGATTGTGGTGGCATTCTGAGATCATTTTCAAGGGCACCAATGCTGATGGAATAGATGGCAGCTGAAGTCAAGATGACAGAAGCGATCTGTCAATGGTGGGAGAGCTTGCTCCAAGTCGGTGACAGTAAATAGAGAGATTACTCCAAATGCTTCAAACAGGCATAAAGCTGAAAAGTGAATTTCAAATCCTGAAAGCTGCAACTTCTAGGAATGGAAAGTGAACAGTTGTGAAATGGTAGCTTTTATGCCACATTTGCTGCTGCCACCTATTCAGAACAATGGAGAGTCATTGAAAACCCGACCTACTTATCTGCTGTGATCTCCAAGCACCAGGAACCTCATAAAGTTGGAAAAATGGTAAGTACCTGGTAAAATGCTGATTAAGTGCCTTTGACCAAGCTGCTAACTATGTCAATTGGCTCCCCAGTCGTTTGGTGTCGCGTCTGTAAAGCGCAGAATTTCTGTGGTCTAGAGGAGTCCGTGTTCCATGTGTACGTTGAATGTGAGAGGTTGCAGCCCCTCTTTCAATATTTGAAGGGGCCGCAGCTCAAATTCTGGTTGCGCTTCAGTCCCACACTCCTGATCGTTAGGCATCCTGTGCGGAGGGGAGCGGGCAGGTCGGAAGGCTTCCTCATGGGCCTGCTCCTGGGCATGGCCAAGGTGGCCATTAACCGGTCCAGGCAGCGGGTGGTCGAGGGGGTCTTTCAGCCTGACTGCCTGCCTCTCTTCCACAGTTACATCCGAGCCAGGGTATCCCTGGAGATGGAGCACGCGGTCTTGAGGTGGGCGCCGGAGGGACTGGAGAGACTGGAGTGCATCATCACCCCTGGCAACCAAATTTTAATTTGATTGAAGTTCTGGTAAATTTTCGGTTTTATTGCCCCCCTGCCCCAGTTAATAAGGGGACACTTGATTTATGGGTTTTACAAAATAGTTGTAAAGCGCAGACAGACCCGGCACTTGGGGAACTGAGGTAGAGGCGGGTTCAGAGCGGGTTCCCGGCCCGCTGTCAATCATTGTCATTTTAACAGATGGTCCACCTCCAAACTCGCACTCGCAGCGCCAGTAAAATTCCGGCCTATGGATTTAACCCGAATTAAGTTAATTGTCAGGGACAGAGGCAGTTGATGAGATACAGATACCAGAGTGTTGTCACTACACAATCCCATTCTCATTTTCTCATCGGATTCTGATGTGTTTAAAGCACAAATTCCTCAAAATAGGAAACTTTGCCGAGTGTTGAGAAGGGCAGCAGAACTTCAAGGGTGAATGTTATGTGATAACAGTTGTGGTTACAACCCAGACAGGTTATAAAAATAATAAGAACTTTGCAACTTAGCTGTGACCCAGGGCAAGCTAAGCAAAAAAACAGCAGAATTGGAACAAATACCTTCCACTTTCAGTGAGAGATGTGGTCACACCGAGCTTCCTGATTTATTACTTACATGGAGTGTGTTTCTGCTCGATAGAACAATGTTCTGGGGAAATGTACATTCAGTGTTAACAGGAAACCGCTGGTCACGTTTATTTGTGGGTTTGAGCTTAAGTATCGAGATTGCGAGTCTCTCCGTGAGCCCATTCCCGGGAAGAGACAATCTAACAGCAAGACCCAGGCTACCACTACTGGTCGCTCTCAGTTAGGTAATGTATGACCTGTTTTTCTTTATAGAAATTTTATGTCATGGCGTATGTCACTGCAGGTTCCCAAGCCTAAATCATTTCAGAATATCAACTCAATTGTAAAAAGTACACAATCTTAAAATGTGACAAGTCTGACAGTTTGGCGACTGTAATGGGATCGGGCATCGATGAAACTCTCACCATAGGAACGGAAACTGCAGAAATGCCTTTACAATGTCACAGGATGTAACTTTCATCCCATGAACAGAGCTGCCCCAAAAGGCCCAGGGAGCGAACATTACTCTGATTAAAGGTGGCATCACTGAACTAGAAAGTGACCAATTCATCCCTGACTCTCATTGTATGGTCTACAGGATTCTGTCTCACCCGATTGAAGTGTGTGCTATCAGACAGGTAAAGAGTGCGACTGTTTCCCCCAGTGCAGGTCCAACACTGAAGCAGCATCGTCACTGGATCGAGGTGTTGTGTCAGTAGCAGCATCCACTTCACTGATAGACTCTCCACAGGGAACCACTGCAGGAAAGGACAAGAAATGGGACAAACATGATTACAGTTAGCCAAATAATGAGGGTGAATTGTACACAACAGGTTTGACCTGAATTACAGCTAATGGTTACTGACAGAAGCAGCTGTGGAGACTGAGGGAGACACTTAACTTGCCGACTGTTTCCTGAAATATGGGCCATGGATAGTTTAAAACCGGGTGGGGACCATGTGCACCAAACACCTGCCTGGATCGCCCAGCACTCCCAGCCTGGTGTCTGTTTAAACAAATGCAATATGGGGTCCTGTACCTGTTACAGGATACCGATTGCAACTGGCCTCCTCATAGCAGCAATAACATGGCAAAATGGATAAATTCAGAGATTAGAGAGGTTTGTAGCAACATCAGAATTGTTTTAATGAGAAACTTTATTTTTCATAAAGATTGGGAAGAGCATTGTAGCTCATGTCAGAAATGTAGTGAATTTTCTTGAGTGCATTGAAGATAGTTTCCTGGAGCAATATGTTTGAGAACCAAGATAAGGCCAGGCTGTACTCGGTTTAGTAATGAGGAATGAGCCAGACTTAGTTAATAATCTAACAGCAAGGGAAGATTTACACAACAGTGATTGTAATATGGTCGCATTCAATGTTAGATTGAAAGGGGAAACATAACACGACTCTAGACTTTGGTTCGGCTAACTTTAACACGATGGGACAGAGACTGACCACAGCAAACTGGTCAAACTGTAATCGGGTAAAACTACAGATGAGGTGTTCAGGAAAGAATTTAGCTTCATCCAGAACCAGTAAATATCCCGAAGGGGCAAGAGCTCTACTGATCAAATAAAACAGCCGTGGTCAACAAAGTGGTGAGAGATAATATAAAATTAAATGAAAGAGCATAAACAAGGGGTCGATCCAGGGGTCTGGGAGAGAGATAAACAACAGCAAAGGAAGATTATAAAAGATAATCAGAGCTGCAAAAAGGAATGCAGAAAGAAACTTGCCAGGGATATTAGATTAACACAAAGTTTTAATAATTATATTAGATGGAAAAAGGTAGTCAGGGGTAGTGTGGGACTTTAGAGACAATGTGGGTAATATTACAAATGAAGATAAGGAAATGGCAGACTTGTTGAACAACGACTTTGTGTCAGACTTCACAATACAGGAAGAGGATAATATTCCTGATATTCCAGGGAAACTAATAATGAATCACGGACTGGAATTGACTAAAGTTAACCGAAGCAAGAAAACAGTATGAGAAACAATAATGGCACTGAAGACTGACCAATCCCCAGGACCTGGTGGTTTCCAGCCTCGAGTTTTAAAAGAGGAAGGAGAAGAAAATACAGATACTTTAGTCATAAACTTTCAAAGTTCTCTCGATTCAGGAATTATTCCTTTAGGTTGGAAAATTGCAAATGTAACTCACCACTTCGAAAGGTGTGAGAGAGAAACCAGGAAATTATAGACCGTGAGTCTAACATTTGTTGTGGGGCAGCTATTGGAATCAATAATTAAGGCCAGAGTGACTTAGCACTTGGAGAAATTTGAGCTGATTTAGGGAGAATCAGTGTGGATATGTAAAGGGGGAGTCAGTGTGGATATGTAAAGGGGGAGTCAGTGTGGATATGTAAAGGGGGGGTCAGTGTGGATATGTAAAGGGGGAGTCAGTGTGGATATGTAAAGGGGGAGTCAGTGTGGATATGTAAAGGAGGAGTCAGTATGGATATGTAAAGGGGGAGTCAGTGTGGATATGTAAAGGGGGAGAGTCAGTGTGGATATGTAAAGGGGGAGAGTCAGTGTGGATATGTAAAGGGGGAGTCAGTGTGGATATGTAAAGGGGGAGTCAGTGTGGATATGTAAAGGGGGAGTCAGTGTGGATATGTAAAGGGGGAGTCAGTGTGGATATGTAAAGGGGGAGTCAGTGTGGCTATGTAAAGGGGGAGTCAGTGTGGATATGTAAAGGGTTGGTCATGTCTAACAAACTTAATTGATTTTTTTGGGCCAGTAACTAAAGTAGTAGACAGTGGAATGTCTATACAAATGCTAAATACTGCGGACACTGGAAATCTGAAATAAAAGCAGAAAGTGCTGGAAATACTCAGAGGGTCAGACAGCATCTGTATAGCGAGAAACAGAGTTAACGATTCAGGTCGATGACCCTTCGTCAGAACTGGAAAAGGTTGGAGATGTTACAGGTTTGAAGCAAGTGCAGAGGCAGTGAAAGGGAGGAGGGGAGGAAAGAACAAAAGGGAAGGTCTGTGATAGGGTGAAAGGCAGGAAAGATTAAATGACACAGTGGGATGATGATGCAAGGCCAAAGGAGATGGTAATGAGAGGAGTAAAGCTGCAATAGATGGGAATAACTGAATCATCAACAGCTGGGTTCTGAAAATGAGGGAAGAGTTTATGATCTGAAATTGTTCAACTCAATGTTGAGTCCAGAAGTGTCTAATGAAAAGTTGAGATGCTGTTCCTCGACCTTACGTTGAGCTTCATTGGAACAGTGTAGGAGGCTGAGGACAGAGAGGTCAGAGTGGGAGTGGAGCAGAGAATTAAAGGGGAATGTCTATGTTGCTTATGTGGATTTCCCGAAGGTATTAGATCAGGATCCACAAAGGGATTGTTAGCTTAAATTAAAGCTCCTGGAATTGAAGGCAGATTAGTGATCTGGTTAGGGGATTGGTTAGGCAGTAGAAGACAGAGTAGGGATACTGGGTATGTACTCAAATTGGAAGGAATGAACTAGTGGTGTCCCACAAGGATCTGTGCTGGGGCCTCAACTATTCACTATATTTATCAATGACTTCGATAACACAATAGGGAGCCATATATCCACGTTTGCCAGTGACACAAAAGTTGGTGATATAGTAATTTATGTAGATGGGAGCATCAGATTACAGACACATTGATAGATTCAGTGAGTGGGCAAAACTCTGGCAGATGGATATCAACGTAGGTAAGTGTGGGGTCATCCATTTTGCACAAAAAGGATAGATCTGAGTATTATTTAAATGGTGAAAAGCTAGGAACAGTGCCAGTTCAAAAGATTTCGGGTTTCGTGTGGACAGATCATTAAAATGTAGTAGTACGGTACAAAAATAATCAGAAGGTCTGTTGGATTGTTAGCCTTTATAACCAGAGGGCTGGAATATAAAGGGGAGGAAGTTTTGCTGCAGCTGTACAAAGCCCTGGTTAGACCACATCTGGAGCACAGTTCTGGCACCGTACCTTAGAAAGGATTGACTGGCCTTGGAAGGAGTGCAGTGCGGATTCACCAGAATGTTACCGGGGTTCCAAAGGTTACATTGTGAGGAGAGATTACACCAACTCGGCTTGTATTCCCGAGAATACAGAAGGTTAAGGGGTGATTTGTTGGATGTTTTTAGGATATGGAAAGGAATTGATAGGGTAGGTAGGGGAGTCGAGGACGAGGGGATAAAACCTTGAAATCAGAGCCAGGCCGTTCAGGAGAGAAGTTAGGGAACACTTCCTCACACAAAGGGTGGTAGAAGTGTGGAACTCTCTCCCACATAAAGCAGTAGGTGCCAGCTCAATGAATAATGTTAACTCTGAGATTGACAGATATTTTCTGGCCAAGGTTATTAAATGATATAGAGCCAAGGCCAACATGTGCTCCCCGGTGTTGGCATCCATTCAGGTCTGTGCCTGCTATCGTGGACCCCCATTTAACGATGAATGGCAGAGCCCCATGGTGCCACATGTGTACGCCATCCCTTATCACCCCAATATTTTGTACCTGGTATACCGGAGATGGCTGTGGTAAACCGCTCATCACCGGCATCCTAAGCACAATCCCTATCACAGTAAAATTGGACCGGCCACAATCAACCGGGACCGGGTACGCCTCTGAGACCAGTCGGAGTTGGCATGGGCTCATCGACCCCTTGTACAGGCTGAGCACAGTGAGATGCCTGTTGCTGACCCATGAAGGAACACGACCTTGTTGAAGGTCCTCCAAATGACTGTGTCCTTCATTCAGCAATCAAGCACTGTACAACACACACACATCATTTCGTGCTGCCTGAGCTGAGGTATTTCGATCTTCACAAATCAGACTGTTGGCAGTCTGAGCGTGGGCCTCCAGCTCTGCTATGACCTCCTTCAGGTGAATGGTCATGGCCTGGTCTTCCTGCAACTCCAACCCCTCTATGGTGTTACCCTCTCCCAGTATCTTTCGCAGTCGATCCCTTCAGGTATTTACCTGCATTTGCAACTGAGCATCGTCCATACTGTTAATAAAGGACGTGCCAGTGCTGAAGGCCATTGTCCACATCATTTACCAGCCCACTCTTATACCTCCCCAAACCCCTGCGATGTACATTGTATAAACCATCCCGATCCACGCCACCGTAACTCAATTCATAAAACTTTCGAAATATTTCCTTGAGCAGTACTTCATACAAGCACACTGTTTCTGTCTGACACCACCGTGGCATTTGTACCTGGGTCAAGTTTAAAATCACTGAGGCGACCGAGTAGTGTACATCGTGGTATAAGACCTTACCGGTGGGGACTAGCACCAACCCATTCCTTGGTCCAGGAGGTGAGGTGGGGCATCTAACCTCCATCTCCTGTACCGGTGGGCTATGGGAAGGGACTCTGCCTCACATGCTAGCAACTGCATGGAATTTACAGTATCTGGAGTGTGTGGGATCACACAGGAGTCCATACACCATCCCCAACCGATCCCGGTCCGGGAGTCTTGCCACCATCGCGAAAACACAACCGACATGCCCGTCGGGCAGTCCCATTCAGACCCCCACATACACACGTAAATTCCTTCCTCTTCTTTCCACCATTTGTGCCAGCACACTTCAACGCCCCCCCTTTGTCCCTGTAATCTAACGGTACACATCGTTTCCAGTCCATGGATCGATTGCCCTTATCTTGGCTCAATTTCCTGAGCCACAACCGTCGCCGTGGGTATGTATCCCTCGCCCCACAAGCATACGCACCTCCCCTCGGTCACCCTAACCCGTGTGGCCGTGACTTGCAGTTCGGTCTGGAAGCTTCACCATACGTGAAACCCTTGCTGCTGGAGTACCGCGTGGAATTGGACCCCAGCCACCCTGGCCATCTTCCCTCGTGGAAGTAGGCTGCCACCCCGTCGGTGTCCCAGTCCTACATCCTGGTAGCACGGTGCGTCCTTTCCCCCTGTGCACCCGGAGAGGAAGGATTCCTCTCTCTCCATGCTGCACAGCCTGAAGATTCCCACAAGTACTGTCGCTGAGAACGCGTTCATCTTTCTTCCTTCACTAAAGAAAATCTAAAGTTCACAGAGCACTGTCCCATCAAAGTTCAAGTTCGGCAACACCTCGAGGTCAGTTCCATATTAAAGGACCTCTCTCGGGAATCAGCACTCCTGCTTAAAAGGAAAGAAAAAGAACATCCATTGTGACTTTCCTGCCATCCCAATGGATTAATTCATAAATTCTGATTCCTTTTCTGTTACGGAGGGAAACATCCGCTCAAATTCTAAACTTAAAATTTTCTTTAAAATTTTAAAAATGCTCAAAATATTTATTCAACTCTTCAAAAGGTATTGCTGTCTGAAGTCTTGTACAGTGAATTACCGTCCTTTATTCCGCATTTTAAAAGTTGCATTACATTCTATACCCGACACATACCAATAGCTTACACATTACAATGATTTTGTGTTCCATGCATTATAGCAGTCCCTCCCTTTTACTCCCCTGGTCACACATTCTTGAAATTGGTCAGAAATTTTTATTTATTAAATACCAAATATATGTGATTGCCTCATGTCCGGAACTAGAGGTTTTTCACACAATTTGAACCAACCATAATTTCACCATGGCATAATAGAAGTTTGATTTTAACAGGTTAATTAACCTCAATAACTCCAATTAATTGAAACCAATCTCAAACTAACCAGTGCCAGTTGAGAAAAACTCTACAGACACACTTAAAGACAAATAAACATCCACATACCTTTTTAAAAACATCAAAGGTTTTTGCACAGACAGGCTTTCACACACAACACATTTCATGACTTCCCAAACATCCATGGCAGCAAATTCTATGTTTTATTTCTCTCGGCATGAAAGTTAGAAGCTTAAGTTTCGGATTCACCTTCTCAGATTCATAGAAATGTTTTATATTTTTTTCATCTCTTTAACAAACGTTTTACTGCCGTAAACACAATGCTTCCCTTCCATGCTTTGCACTCTCTTTTGGATCCCGCAGGGACCTTCTGCCCACCTTGTTTTACCTTTGCCTGCACCACCTTACTGTCAGCTTTCAAATTTCTAAAACTGCTTTTGCAGTTACTGAAGAGGATCTGCTTCAAGTTCACATCCCCCAAGTTCACATCCTCCAAAAATCTGCCCAGCATCTATTAACATCCAGCGGATCATCCGTGGAGTTAATGGGGCCTAGATCCTGGCTCAATGCTGCCAATTCTTCCTCATCACAGTTATTGATCGGTCTCGGTGCTTCAGTAGCTGGCCAACCCTCACTATACTGGGTCCCATCATCGGGCTCCTTTCTCTCTTCATCCCAGTTTACCCCAACTTCCTCCGGTGTAATAAGACAAGCCATACCCCTGGCCCCGGATAATGCTAGGGTCAGCTTACTGATTTTTTCATTACAGGGCCTGTGATCGGCCTCCTCATATACCCGATTTTGAGCTACCCTGTCTGCCACCTTTATAACTTTTAACTGACCCTCAGCCTTATCAGCTCTCTCTGAGTTCCTATTTCCTTCCTCTCGCTGAGCGTGACACTGGCTTCTACTTTCGGTGGCCTGAAATTGCAGGTACTCTATCGTGTTTCTAGTCGTTTCTTCCTGTGCTTTTTTCTCCTGCCTTTCTATCAGCCAGTTCACTCTCCTCTCTCTCTCCTGCCCTACTTTCTGATTCTTGTTTCTCCTTTTCTAAACACTCAACTTGCTCTGTGAGCATCTGAATTTGTTTCTGCATACATATTAACCAAATGGCTTTTTCCATCGATTTCTTAAGTACACTACTATCCGTCCACTCTATCGCTTTCTCATATGGACAGTCAGAGTATAACAGTTATAGCACCCAGTGTTCAGAAAGGTTTACTTTTCCAAATATATATGAGGATATCCTATTCTCCATCGTGGGTTTCTTGCCCTTAACCCTGTCCATAATTATTGTTCTAAACCTTGAACGTCCTGCCGCGGTCGTCATTTCTGTCGGGTGTTTTGTGTGCCCCGTGTCTCTACGACTCTCCCTTGAGTTGACCCGTGCTTTAATATTCCCTGGTTCGGGTTGTTTCCCTTTGGATGGCAGGAGCTTTTGCCAATAGTTCCTGCCTAGCCCGTCGATTAGCGAGTTATCCCACACAGAAACACCAAGGTCAGATAGATCTTCTCCTATGCCCAAAGCACAGCGTCCCCAGTGGGATTACTGTGTAACCCGGCCGTGAGCGTATGCCACCCAGTTGGTCTTCCGAATTATACCGTGAACCACAAGCCCCACACCCCCAAGTTCGGACACAAGGAGTTACTATGGATAGGTTATAATTGACTCAGACAAAACGAAACGGTTCAGGTTGGTCAAAGGTCGATTCCTTTTATTACTCTCACAAAATGACAATCCCACTCCTCTTGCTTACGGCTTAAAGAGCAGGTGACTGTGGACACTAGCTTAAAACCTTAGACTAAATACCACCCTGTCGGTTACACCGAACCAACCCACTTCCCAGAATCCAAGCCTAGATAATGGTAACCCTTCCAACTAAACCTCTCTCCCGGTTTGGTCAGAACTCACACTTGGAAGCCTCCTCACACATACACGCGTTACCTGTGTCTTGGACACTTGCAGTTTCTCAGCAGCTGAACACGCTGATGGTCTTGGGGATTTCCGGAGATGTATGCTGGATATAATTACCAGCTCTTGTCGTTGATTCACGCGGTCCTGGGTCCGTTCGACTCTAAAAACAAAACCGTGCCGAACAGAGGAATGTGATGTGACCTCGTGAGTTCCGTTCAGATGGTAAGAGCGAGGTACTCACGTCAGGCATTCCTGAAGAGTTGATGGACACGTAGCTACGTGGGGAACCCCGTTCCAGATGGGGGAAGAAAGTAAGCCACTGAATCCCCCAAAGTTCAGCATCTTTATACCCTGTATAATACACAAAACTGGCTGGGCGATTCCTGGTTACTATGGTTGCAGAGATGCTAGTTGGTCTTCCTGGTGACACCTCTGTCCTGGATTGGTCATCTCGATGAACACAATGGTTGGCCATTTTTGTAAATGAGCAGTTCTCGAAGTGCTAACTGTTTGTTGAGTTCTTGACTGCTCCTTCATTGAAAGAGTCCAGAGGTGTTACATTTGGCCTGCAAACCTCATTGGCCATCCATACATCCCGGACCATTGACAAAAGGTCAAATCACACAAAATTCCAAATGAACAGGCCTTTGCCTTTCATGACATCATCATTGAGACTGGTCCCATGGCAACCCAAAAGACAGGCTGCTCCTGCTATCGGTCCTTTTTAAAGTCCATATGTTCAAATATCATTTTGAAAGGCAGCCCAAGTGCATCTCCATTTTAAAAGGGTACAGATTCATTTTTAAAGCCCATAAATACTTCCGGCCCATACACACACTGATGTTGGCACTGGCCAAATCCCACACCATCACATCAGTATTGCACACTGATTGACGTCATGAACTACTCACTCTGCATGCTATCGGTGGCTGTTAGTTGTGCACACGTGCAAAGCCCGTTACCCAGCTTTTGTCCGTCACAATTCCCGTCAGCAGTGTGCGCGCGTATCTCGGATGCCAATTTTGATTGTTAGGAGACCGCATCGCACCAACAAAACGAGCGCTACACTGCCCAAGTTCCCCTTCATTGTCTTCAGTCCCCACCACAAACCCCATTCCCTCACCATCGACTGCATCCCTCCCCCTGGCCACAGTCTGAGGCTGAACATTTGCATCTTACCTGACCCTGAGATAAGGGTCCAATCCCATATCCAGTCCATCACCAAGACCACCCACTTCCCTCTCCGTAACATCGCCCGACTCCGCCACTGCCTCAGCTCATCTGTTGCTGAAACCCTCATCCATGCTTTTGTTACCTCTAGACTGGACTATTGAAATGCACTGCTGGCCTGGCTCCCACTTTCCACTTTCCATAAACTTGAACTCACCCAAAACTCTGCTGCCCTTATCCAAACTCACTCCGAGTTCCTTTAACTCCTCCCCATGTGCTCTCTGACGACATTGGTTTGCGGTCCGGCAACACCTCAATTTAAAAATTCCCATCCAGAGCCGGAAATTTTACAGCTGAATCAAGTCGGGTGTGTGTGGGCCGTGTAGCAGATCGAGAACATGATGTCTTGATCAGCTCGCTCTGCAGAGCGACTTGAACATAATGGTCCCATTAAACCAGCCATACACTTTTCCTGGACCTAGGAAAGGGTGCGGGTACGATGACATCATTGATGACTCATTTCCAGCGCCCACATTTTAAAACAATCTGCCCACAACTCATGGGAAAGTTGGTAAAGGAGCGTGGAAGGTGCATTGGAAAGGGCGGAGTTAATGTGCAAAGGTAAAAATATCAATACTGAAAGGCAGGAAGCCTGCTTTACAGATGTCTCGATGCATATTCTGGTCAAGGCAATAAGAGCATGCAGGGATGTCTGCTTTGAAGCAGCTGGCCAACAAAGATGTCCCCAAGACATCAAAAGGGCCTGGCTGGAAATATACAGATCAGCAGGAGGGAGGTGGTGAGGAGGATCTAGATCCAGTGCAGGAAGAGATTCAATGATCTGACGAAGTCAGGAAAGGTGAGTACAAAGGTTGCTAACGTGGTACCTTTGTTTAAAAAGGGATAAAGGGACAGAGCGAACAACTACAGGTCAGTCAGCCTAACCGCGTGGTGGGAAAATTATTGGGGAAAATTCTGAGAGACAGGATAAATCTTTATTTAGAAAGACACGGATTAATCAAGGACAGTCAGCATGGATTTGATAAGGGAAGGTCGTGTCTGACTAACTTGATTGAATTTTGTGAGGAGGTGACACGGAGGGTTGATGAGGGTAGTGAATTTGATGTAGTGTACATGGATTTTAGCAAGGCTTTGATAAGGTCCTATATGGTAGACTGGTCACAAAAGTAAAAGCCAATGGGATCCAGGGCAAAGTGGCAAGTTGGATCCAAATTTGACTCAATGGCAGGAAGCAATGGGTAATTTTTGATGACTGTTTTTGTGACTGGAAGGCTGTTTCCAGTGGGATTCCGCAAGGCTCAGTACTAGGCCCCTTGCCTTTTGTGGTATATATCAATGATTTAGCCTTGAATGCAGAGGGTATGATTAAGAAGTTTGCAGATGATACTAAAATAGGCTGTGTGGTTGGTAATGTAGAAGAAAGCTTTGGACTGCAGGAAGATAATGGCCGTAAAATCCCAGCCTGACCAGATACGCACAGAATGTACACGGACCCGGCTAGGCCTCGCAAAAGCCGGTTAATGGCGCCCAACGCTCATGTGCTAAAAAACGGCTTTTCCGATTTGTCAAGGTATCTCTTGACAGATGTTCCACATTCCCACAGCAAGTGAGATTTGCCCATCTCTTGCCCAGCGAATGTCCTTGAAATTTTACTCCTGGTAAAAGCAGGTGCATAGCTTTTACCAGTGGAAGAGTTATAAAACGTATAAAAATTAAATTTAATCATATGTTAAAAACCCTGTCCACTAAAGTAAGTTTACTTTAAACCCTATTAAAACACATTAAGTCATTTTGTTTCTCTAAAACATTTAAAGCACTTTAATTTCAATTAATTTTAAATAAGTGAGATGTTTTTTTAATTTATTATGTTGTGTTTGGGTGTTTTAGAGGGTTTTTTCATTGATAGTAATGGGAACTCGGGGAAACGGAGTTCCCATTATCATCAATGAGAATACTGCATCGTGATGCGTGTGGAAAGAAGGCTTCCGACCGGAATCGAAGGCACGTCAGGGACCACCAGGTACATTTGTGGAAACATTTTGGGGCGGAGGCATTCGTCCGAAGGAAGCCTCTGATCAGAATTTCAGGGCCAGCAATGAACTGGTCAGGTGGGCAGAACTGTGGCAAATGGAATTCAATCTGGAGAATTGTGAGGTAATGCTTTTGCGGAGGGCTAACAAGGCAAGGGAATACACATTAAATGGTTGGACACTGAGAAGTATAGAGGAACAAAGGGACCTTGGAGTCCATGTCCACAGATCCCTGAAGACAGCAGACCAGGTAGATAAGTTGGTTTGGAAGTCATATGGAATACTTGCCTTTATTACCCCAGGCATAGAATACAAGAGCAGGGAGTTTATGCTTGAACTGCATAAAACACTGGTTAGGCCACAGCTATATAAATGCATACAGTTCTGGTCACCACATTACAGGAAAGATGTGATTACATTTGAGAGGGTACAGAGGAGATTTACAAGGATGTTGCCTGCGCTGGAGAATATTCACTATGAGGAAAGAATGGATAGGCTGGGATTGTTTTTTTTAAATGGAGCAGAGGAGCTGAGGGGAGATTTAATTGAGGTGTAGAAAATTATGAGGGGCCAAGATAGAGTGGATAGGACGTACCTATTTCCCGAAGCAGAGTGGTCAACAACCAGGGAGCTTAGATTTAAAGTAATTTGTAAAAGGTTTAGCGGGGATATAAGGGAAAACTTCTTCACTGAGGATATTAATTGTCTGGAACTCACTGCCTGAAAGGGTGGTAGAGGCAGAAACCCTCACCACATTTAAAAATTGGATGTGTACTTGAAGTGCTGTAACCTACAGGGCTATGGACCAAGAGCTGGAAAGTGGGATTAGGCTGGATAGCTCTGTTGGCCGGCGCGGACACGATGGGCCGAATGGCCTCCTTCCGTGCTGTAAATTTCTATGATTCTATGATTTATCCTGATGTGCCTGTGACCACATCTTCATCACTCTGCCTTCCCAAGCCTACACCTGCACCTCAGTTCTCACACCACATACCTTCCAAGTCCACCCATCCCTCTCTCTCGATGTATATACTCACTTCCCCGTCTGAATCACCACCACTCATCCTCATCCTAACCCAATCATACCAAGTAACACCAGAAGGAGGCCATTGGCACCCCACTCCCTCATAGTCACCCTCTAAAGATGTAACCCGTCAGGTCCTTACACTCATTCCATCACTCGCACTCATACTTCTCTTCTCCATCCTTTCAGGAGAAAAGAGCCCAGAAAAAACGGAGAAAGAGGGTGATCTTGGAGGGGCAACAACAAATGCATGAAGCTCTGCCGTATTTTTCAGCCATGAAGTCTGCAAATGTTCAGAGAATGGAGGAGTCCATCTCCAACGTGAGCACCAGCATCTCACAGGCGATGGTGACCATGTGCTGTTCCATGGAAAGGATGGCCACCTGATGGAGCAGCAAATGCACCACTCACATGAGCACAAGGTAGCTGTGAACAACAGATGGCAGGAGCTTATAGACCTCTTCTCCAGGAGGGATGTAAACGTAGACTTGGGTCTTCATCGCCCCACTGCTCTCCAGCTCCTTGCTAGCAGGGAAGTGCGGGTGGTTCCTGAGAAGGTTGATGGTGAAAGAGGACATGGAAATTGAGGCTCCTCTCAAAGCATTCCCACTTCTGTTGTGGGGTGTTGTGGGGTGGGGGTACTTAGTACAGCATGTGGCAGCGATATGACTGCATTGGGCCAAGTTCAGTACATCTGGCCATGATGAGGCCAACCCCGGCCTCTTGGGCACCAAGGACGTGAAGGAAGATGAGGAGGAGGAACCTAAGAGGCTGTGTGCTGTGTGCCATGCTCCTCCTGCAGTTCCAATCCTCGCTGCTGCGCTATGTTGTGCAGTGCCCAGCAGACGACGATGATTCTGGAGATCCTGGCTGGGCTGGTGTATACTGAAGGACTCCTCCAGATCTGTCAAGGCATCTGAAGCGCATCTTCAGCGTGGCTATTACTTGCTCTATGGCACATCTGATGGACATGTGGCTGTCATTATAACCCTCCCCGGGGGTGTCATGTGCCACGTCCTCAGTGGATAGCCCTTGTCTCCAAGCAGCCAGCTAGTAACTGTGATTGGAGGTATGAAGAGCTAAGGGAAGGTGGACTGCCCCAGCATGCAAGTGTCATGTCAGCTGCCAGAGAATCTGACCCACACATGCATAATCATTGTTTTATGGTTGCAGACAAGCTACACATTGAGGGAGTGGAAGCCTTTGCGGTTCAGATATTCCTGGATGATGATGGGGTGCCCTGATGGCCATTTGTGCAGTCGATGATGCCCTGCACTGGCGGGAATCCAGCCAGAGCTGTAAAGTCGAGCGCCCACTCAGTAACACTGGCTCCATCAGTGGCACAGTGTATATAACTGGCTGCCTTGTGAAACAGGGTATCAGTGACCTGGGTGATGCAGCCAACAGCAAGATCCTTCAAATGTCTGCTGCAGATCCCTGGAAGGAGCCTGAGGAGAAGAAGTTGAGGATGCTGGTGACTTTGACAGTTACTGGCAATTAGTGTCCACCTCTGGGCAGCATGTCTTGTTCCAGCAAGTTACAAATGTCTGCAACATCCTGGCATGATAGCCTGAGCCTCTTGCTACTCAGTCATGTCCAGGAAGCTTATCCTCTGCCTGTATACCCTGTGTTGGTGGTATCACCTGTGGCATGGTGCAACCGTGGTTCCTTCCGCCCACCCCCCCACCCCACCCCACTCCCCACTCCACTGTGGGGCATCAGGTCCTTGAGCAGGAGTCTGGTGTTGTGGTTGCTGCTGCTGCTGGTGTTGTGGCTGGTGGGGATCGTATTGGTCGGATTCTGAGGACCAAGGTGAGACAGTATAAACAACACCCATGCTGATGTAATAGATGGTAGGTAAAGTGGAGATCAGAGAGCCAATCCCTCAGTATAATGATAGTGAGTAGCAATGTGGTGAGAGAGACTTCCGAGGTCTGCAAGCTGTGGCCCAGATGGAGTGAGCAAGAGCCTTTCCATGAGACAAGTAATGAGGTGTAATGTTGGGGTATTAATGGGCTTCTCCCAGTGGTCAATGAATGAACTCACCAATGACCACTGAGCTTCCACCTCCCCTTCACAGGCGAGACCCCCCACCTCCGTGAATCCTGTGCTCCTGCAGTAAAACTTAAAGCTGCCGTTAAAGTCACTCTCCAGGGTCTCTCAACAAGAAGTTAATGATTTTAAAGAAGTCGCCGCCTCTGTTGATTGGGTCCGTGTCGCGCCCTCACAGCCGCGGGAGGTAAATGAGCAATGGGGCGGAATGATGGCTTGTTCCCGATGCACTCGCTATTTCCAGGATTTTTACCGTCGATCCATCCCACAACCTACACACTTGGCATCAGGAAAATTCCAGCCCTTGTTTTCAAATCCCTCCATCGCCTCATACCTCCCTACCTCTATAACCGCCTCCAGCCCTGCATCCCTCCGAAATTTCTGCACTCCTCCAATTCTGGTCTCTTGTGCAGTTCCCACTTTAATCACCCACCATCGGTGGCCGTGCCTTCAGCTGCTTTGTCCCTAGGCTCTGGAATTGCCTCCCTAAACATCTCCGCCTCTACCTCTTCCTCCTCCTGTAAGATGCTCCTTCAAACCTACCTCTTTGACCAAGCTTTTGGTCACTTGTCCTAATAGCTCCTCATGTAGCTAAAGGCGATATATAAACACAAGTTATTGTTGTTGTTGGTATCTCCATAACCAATGAGATTTGTGATTGGGAAATAAGCAGAGAAAGGACTGAGAATGAGAGTGAATTAAATGCCATGAATTCAATGTCAAAGCAGGTACAGTAAGAGAAATAGAGAAAGATTGGATTAAAAGAGAGAGTCAGATCGGAAATGTAAGGATTTATTTTTTAAATTTAAGATTTGACATTTTTAAAATCTCTCCAAAAAATTGAAATTCTGAAGGAATGAGACTCCACACTTGTAATAGTTACTTGTTGGTGCCAGCAAACGCCTGGTGAGATGCGGCTGGGTATGAATTATTAAGCTGCTTTATTTCTCAATCGGCACAGCAACAGTTATAGAATCGAAGAAATTATATTTTTATTTCAATCCGTGCAATAATATAAAATAATGAACATGCTATGCTTTCCCATATTCCGTGAGTCACCTTGCTTGGCTTAAAGAACAGTTCGGCATTGCACCCATCACACTGAGCAGCCTCTGCTCCACTACTTCTGGTTTCAAAGTGCTGCCACCCTGCTGGTTTCTGTATCTCCCTCCTTCACCTCTCATTGTTCACACTCAGATCAAAGATCCACACACAGTGGGTGTCAGGTGTTCATTGATTATTGAGACAAGCTAATGCATTGTGTGTTGTTCATAGTTTTTGTAAAAATCAATTCATATATTGACCACCTTCCATCTAAACTGAAAAGAATATACTTCAATGTAAAAGGAAACAAGATTAAAATTCACTTTTCTTTCAGTCCCATTCCTATCAGAGCACTGCCACCAATGGAAGTCACTGTATACTTCAGGTATTAACCGTTCAGCAATTCCTGCCCCTGCAGTCGACCTTTGTCACCACTGCCTTAACTCCTTCTCTCCGACCTACTCTGAACAGCCTCCAATGCAAGTATATCCTTCTTTAAATACGGAGAACAAAACTATACACAGTACTCGAGGTGTGGCCTCACCAATAACCTGTACAGTTGTAGCAGGACTTCTCTGCTTTTATACTTCATCCCCCTTGCAATAAAAGCCCTTCCTGTTTACTTGCTGTACCTGCCTACTAATTTTTTGTGCACAAGGACCCCCAGGTCACTCTGTACTGCAACACTTTGCAATTTTTCTCCATTTAAATTATAATCTGATTTTCTATTTTTTCTGCCAAATTGGATAATCTCACATTTTCCTACATTATACTCCAGCTGATAAATGTTTGCCCACTCACTTAGCCTGTCTATATCCTTTGCAGCTTTTTTTGTATCCTCCTCGCAATTTGCTTTCCCACCAATCTTTGTACTATCAGAAAACTTGGTTACATTACACTCGGTCCCTTCATCCAAGTCATTAATATAGATTGTAAATAGTTGAGGCCCCAGCACCGATCCCTGCGGCACCCCACTAGTCACTGTTTGCCAACTGAAAAATGATCATTTTTCCCGACTCTCTGTTTTCTATTAGTTAGTCAATCCTCAATACATGCAAATATATTACCCCCAAACTTTTATCTTGTGCAATAACCTTTTACGTGGCACCTTATCAAATGCCTTCTGGAAATCCAAATACACCACATCCACTGTTTGCCCCTTATCCACCTTGTTCGTTACATCCTCAAAGAACTCCAGCAAATTTGTCAAACATGATTTCCCTTTCATAAAACCAGGCTGACTCTGCTTGAATGAATTATACTTTTCCAAATGTCCTACTATTGCTTCCTTAATAATGGACTCCAGCATTTTCCAAACGACAGATGTGCGACTAACCGGGCTATAGTTTCCTTCTTTTTGTCTGTCTCCTTTTTTAAACTGGGGCGTTACAGTTGCAGTTTTCCAATCCACTGGGACCTCCCAGAATCCAGGGAATTTTGGTAGATTACAACCAATACATCCATTATCTCTGCAGCCACTTCTTTAAAGACCTGAGGATTCAAACCATCATGTCCAGGTGACTTGTTCGCTTTTAATCCCATTATTTTACCGAGTACTACTTCTTTAGTGATTGTATTAAGTTCCTCCCTCCTTAGAACACCTGGATGTTACACAGAAACATAGAAAAAGGTGCAGGAGTAGGCCATTCAGACCTTCGAGCCTGCACCACCATTCAATAAGATCATGGCTGATCATTCACCTCAGTACCCCTTTCCTGCTTTCTCCCCATTCCACTTGATCTCTTCAGCCATAAGGGCCATATCTAACTCCCTCTTAAATATATCCAATTAACTGGCATCATCAACTCTCTGCGGTAGGGAATTTCACTGGTTAACAACTCTCTGCGTGAAGAAGTTTCTCCTTATCTCAGGCTTAAATGGATTACAACTTATTCTTAGACTGTGTCCCCTTGTTCTTAACTTCCCCAATATTGGGAACATTCTTCCTGCATTGAACCTGTCCAGTCCCATCAGAATTTTATATGTTTCTATGAGATCGCCTCTCATCCTTCTAAACTCCAGTCAATACACGCCCAGTCGATCCAGTCTCTCATCATATGTCCTGCCTTCCCGGGAATCAGTCTGGTGAACCTTCGCTGCACTCCCTCAATAGCAAGAATGTCCTTCCTCAGATTAGGAGACCAAACTGAACACAATATTCCAGGTGAGGCCTCACCAAGGCCCTGTAAAACTGCAGTTAGACCTCCCTGCTCCTATACACAAATTCCCTAGCCAAGAAGGCCAACATACCATTTGCCTTCTTCACCGCCTGCTGTACCTGCATGCCAACTTTCAATGACTGATGTACCATGACACCCAGATCTCATTGCACCTCCCCATTTCCTAATCTGCTACCATTCAGATAATATTCTGCCTTCGTATTTTTGCCCCCAAAGTAGATAACCTCACATTTATCCACATTATACTGCATCTGCCATGCATTTGCCCACTCACCTAACCTGTCCAAATCACCCTGCAGCCTCTTAGCGTTCTCCTCACAGCTCACACCGCCACTCAGCTTCGTGTCATCCACAAACGTGGAGGTATTACACTCAATTCCTTCATCTAAATCATTCATGTATATTGTAAATAGCTGGGATCCCAGCACTGAGCCCTGCAACAGCCACTAGTCACTGCCTGCCATTCTGAAAAGGACCTGTTCATCCTGACTCTTTGCCAGCCAGTACTCTATCCACGTCAGTCCATTACCCCCAATACCATGTGCCTTAATTTTGCACACTGATCTCTTGTGTGGGACCTTGTCAAATCCTATTGAAAGTCTAAATACACCACATCCAGTGGTTCTCCCCTGTCCACTCTACTAGTTACATTCTCAAAAAATTCTAGAAGATTTATCAAGCATGATTTCCCTTTCATAAATCCATGCTGACTTGGACCAATCCTGTCACTGCTTTCCAAATGCGCTGCTATTTCATCTTTAGTCATTGATTCCAACATTTTCCCAACTATTGAGATGTTTTTAGTATCTTCTACTGTGAAAACCAATACAAAATATTTGTTCAACTTCTCTGCCATTTCCCTGTTTCCCATTATTAATTCCCCAGTCTCATCCTCCAGGGGACCAACATTTACTTTAGCCACTCTTTTCCTTTTTAGGTATCTGTAGAAACCCTTACTATCTGTTTTTATATTTCATGCTAGTTTACTTTTATACTCTATCTTCCCTCTCTTTATTATTTTTTTGTCATTCTTTGCTGGCTTTTAAAAGTTTCCCAATCCTCTGGCCTCCCACTAGTCTTGGCCATATTGTATGCCTTTGTTTTCAATTTGATACCATCCCTTATTTCCTTAGTTAGTCATGGACGGTTATCCCTTCTCTTACTTCTCATTGGGATATATTTTTGTTGCGAGTTATGAAATATCTCCTTAAATATCTGCCACTGCTCATCAACCGTCCCATTCTTAAGTTTATTTCCCCAGTCCACTTTAGCCAACTCTGCTCTCATACCTTTGTAGTCTCCTTTATTTAAGCTTAGGACACTGGTTTGAGATCCAAATTTCTCACCCTCCAACTGAATTTGAAATTCAACCATGTTATGGTCATTTATTCCTAGAGGATCCTTTACTACAAGATCATTTATTAATCCTGTCTCATTACACAGTACCAGATCTAAGATAGCCTGCTCCCTGGTTGTTTCTGCAACGTACTGTTTGTAGGAAACTATCCCGGATACACTGTATGAACTCTTCCTTAAGGCTACCCTGGCCAACTTGTTTTGTCCAATTAATGTGAAGGCTAAAATCTCCCATAATTATTGCCGTTCCTTTTTTAGAAGACTCCTTTATTTCTTGATTTATACTCCATCCAACAGTGTAGCTACTGTTAGGGGGTCTATAAACTACGCCCACCAATGACTTTTTCCCCTTATTATTCCTTATTTCCAACCAAACTGATTCAACATTTTGATTTTCTAAGCCATTATCATTTCTCACTAACGCACTGATCTCATCCTTTATTAACAGAGCTATCCCACTCCTTTTCGTTTATGTCAGAGTCTGAATTGTAAAATACCCCTGAATATTTAGTTCCCAGCCTTGGTCGCCTTGCAACCACATCTCTTTAATGGCTGTCAAATCATATCTATTTGTGCCGTCAACTCATCTATTTTGTTTTGAATGCTGTGTGCATTCGGATAAAGAGCTTTTACATTTATTTTTTTACCCTTTTTTCCTGTTTTGACCCCACTTTCTGATTCACCTTTTATGGCTTTGCCTAACTCAGGCGATGTTAGAGTTTCACTGAAGCGGTGGCGGGTCACATGCTGTGGGATGGAGTTCAGAACACTCAAGTCAAAGGCAGAATCTCGATTGAGGAGATCTTCAAAGTGCTTCTTCCATCGAGCCCTAACAGCCTCGGTGTCCTTGATGAGTGTTTCTCCGTTCTTTTCCAGGAGTGGGGTGGGGCCTTGGGAGTTTGGACGGTAGGTGGCCTTGACTGCAGCAAAGAATCCTCGTATATCGTGGCTTTAACCAGTTGTTGTATCTCCTGTGCTTTCTCCATCCACCACTTGTTCTTTAGGTCCCGAGTTTTTTGTTGGACCTGAACCTTGAGCCATCTGTAAAGTTGTTTTGCAACTCCCGAGTTGGGCTGTTGCTTGAGGCTCAGAAATGCTTTGTGCTTGCGATCTATTAGTTCTTCGATCTCCTGATCATTTTCCTCAAACCAGTCCTGATGGTTTCTGGTTGAGTGACCAAGTGTCTCTTCACAGGCACTGGTTATAGAGGATTGGAGGGCAGACCAAGCGCTATGGAGATTCAGCATCTCAGGGTCAGCAAGGCACGCCAGATGTAGTCACTGAGGCATATGAAAGCATGGGCCTTACGCTTAACATCTGTAACACAAAAGTCCCCCACCAGCCTGTCACCGCTGCACAGCACTGCCCTCCAGTCATCAAGATCCACGGCGCGGCCCTGGACAACGTGGACCATTTCCCATATCTCAGGAGTCTCTTATCAACAAAGGCAGACATTGATGCGGAGATTCAGCATCGTCTCCAGTGCGCCAGCGCAGCCTTCGACCGTCTGAGGAAAAGAGTGTTTGAAGAACAGGCCCTCAAATCTACCACCAAACTCATGGTCTACAGGGCTGCAGTAATACCCACTCTCCTGTATGGATGTGAGATATAGATGATATATAGAATGCACCTCAAGTCGCTGGAGATATATCACCAACGATGTCTCCGCAAGATCCTGCAAATCCCCCGAGAAGACGGGTACACCAACATCAGTGTCCTCGACCAGGCTAACATCCCCAGTATTGAAGCACTGACCACACTCGATCAGCTTTGCTGGGCAGGCCACATAGTACGCATGCCAGATACGAGACTCCCTCAGCAAATGCTTTATGCGGAGCTCCTTCATGGTAAACGAGGCAAAGGAGGACAGCGGAAACATTATAAGGACACCCTCAAAGCCTCCCTGGTAAAGTGCGACATCACCACTGACACCAGGGAGACCCTGTCCACAGACCGCCCGAGTTGGAGAAAGTCTCAACGCAAAGTGCATGAAGAGGCCAAGCGCAGGCATCAGAAGGAACGCACGGCAAACCAGCCCTAATGACCGCCTCCCTCGACGAATGTCTGTCCCACGTGCGACACGGTCTGTGGCCCTCATGTTGGACTATTCAGCCATCAAAGAACTGACTTTGGGAGTGGAAGCAAGTCTTCCTTGATTCCAAGGGTCTGCCTATGATGATGATTCACCTTTATGTTTATACATTCTGTCCCTTCCTGTCACGCTCTGGTTTTCATTTTCCCCAGTGCTCTATTGTCTTCTCCTTATTCTTTGACTTCTTAAATTTTCATTCAGCTGAACCCCACCCCGCCCCCGCCCCCCACCGCCAATTAATTAGTTTAAAGCCCTCTCTAGTGATTTGATTTGCCAGGACCCTAGTCCCAGCACGGTCTAAGTGGAGCCTGTCCCAATGAAACAGCTCCCTCTTTCCCCAGTCCTGGTGCCAGTGCCCCAGGAACCAAACCCATTTCTCCCACACTTGTCTTTGAGCCACGTGTTTAACTCTCTGATCTTATTTACCCGAAGCAAATTTGCTCGTGGCTCAGGTAGTAATCCAGAGATTATTACCTTTCTGGTTCTGCTTTTTAATTTGGCCCCTAGCTGCTCAGCAGAACTTCTTTCTTTGTCCTCCTATGTTGTTGGTACCCACGTGGACCACGACAACTGGATCTTCCCCCTCCCACTCCAAGTTCCTCTCCTGCCCAGAGGAGATGTCCTTAACCCTGACACCAGGCAGACAACACAGCCTTCGGGACTCACGCTCTCGGCTGCAGAGAACAGTATCTATCCCCCTAATGATCCTGTCCCCTATCACTACAACGTTTCTTTTTCCTTCCCCAACTTGAATGGCCCCCTGTACCATGGTGCTGTGGTCAGTTTACTTATCCTCCCTGCAGTCCCTGCTGTTGTCCACACAGGGAGCAAGAATCTCGTACCTGATGGACAAGAGCAAGGGCCGAGGCTCCTCCATCACTACCTCCTGAGTCCCCATACCTTCCTCACTCATAGTCACACCTTCCTGTCCCTGACCACGGATCGAATTCAAACTAATTAATCTAAGGGGTGTGACTGCCTCCTGGAACACAGTGTGTCCAGGTAACTCTCCCCCGCCTGATGTATCACAGTGTTTGCAGCTCGGACTCCAGCTCATCAAAGCGGAGCCGATGTTCCTCGAGCTGCAGACACTTGCTGCAGATGTGGTCGACGTGGACCTCAATGGGGGCAACCAGCTCCCAGATGTAACAACAGAAACATATCGCCTGTCCTGCCATCTCTAATGTATTTAGTTAATTAAGTTATCAAGTTTTGTTTTTAATCCCAGTTTGTAATTCAAACCAATGCCCCAGAAAAGAGAGAAAAACTCACCAAACAACCTCTTCCCTTCTTTCCTGTGATGTCACCCTTTGATTTTAGTTCTTTCTACTTCTTGTCTTCAGGTCAGTTGGTGTTTGGGCTGCAACATCCAACAACATGCCAATGCGCCAGTGCTCTTTGCCCCGACATGAGAGTGCTAGTAATAATCACCTGATTGACAGTCAGCACTATATACCTGCACTGTCCTGTTTGACTCTAATCTTCCTGAATAACAAACATTCAGTCCACATTCTATTTTAATACAACAAACTGCAAAGTGAACACAGGATATTCAATGCCAGAAGTACCTGTGTAGCACATGCCCCAGGAGCACGGAGAGCAGGAATGAAGGATGGGGATAGAGGGATCAGTGATGTTTCAGGATGACAAGGTCCTTTTTTTGCATCTTTCAGCAGCTGTGAGTGAATTGCTCCAGCCTCACTGATTTCTGCTTTAAATCAACATGTTCCCATTGTAGTTTTCCTTCAATGTTTGACTAAAGATACACACAGATTAGAGAAATTATACAAAGTGTAAAATATTCATTCTTTTCTACAGAGATCAGATGGCTCAGTCTTCGAAATCTACATTCTTCAGTCAGGAAGAGCTGAATTAACTCAAGTCTGAGTATGAAACAGGCGGGCTGGAGGGGGCTGTGTCTCTGATACAGAAGAAGGTAGAAAACCTCAACAATGTAAAGCTTGACATTGCCGTGACGGGAGAGGCAGGCGCAGGGAAATCCAGCTTCATCAATGCTATGAGAGGGCTTCAGGATGATGATGAGGGAGCAGCTGAAGTTGGTAACACAGAAACCACAATGGAGCAAGCTCCATACTCACATCCCAGCCTGCCTAATGTTTGCTTCTGGGATCTACCAGGAATTGGAACTTTTAATTTTCCTGCGGCGACATACCTGAGGGAAATGAACTTTGAAAGATACGATTTCTTCATCATTATCTTAGGCTGTCGAGTCAAAGAGCATGATGCAAAACTCGGCGAAGAGATTAAGCGGCTGGGGAAGAATGTTTACTTTGCTCGATCTAAAATGGATGATGATCTCCGTCGTTTTCAAACGGATGGTGGAAAATCTACAGAAATGGAAAAGATCAGAACTTATTGTGTTGACAAGTTGAATCAGTTCGGGTTTCCATCACCCACTGTTTTCCTGACATCAAGCCGTAGGGTGAATGAGTTTGATTTCCCAACATTAAAGGAAACCTTCGCGAATAACCTTGATGATATAAAGAAGGATGTTTTCTTGCTGTCACTGCCAAACACAACGTTGGAGATTGTTGAGAATAAAAGAAAAGAGCTAAAAACACGAGTCTGGATGTTGGCAACACTTTCAGGAGCAGTGGGAGCAGTGCCCATTCCTGGCCAGTCCTTTGCATGTGACATTGGGATACTGGTTTCAGCAATAATACAGTTCCGTCAATATATGGGTCTGGATGATGCCTCTCTTCAAAGACTGGCTAATGTGACAGGGAAATCTGTGAGAGATCTGAAAGCAATCGTGAAAACTCCTCTGGTGGGTGAAATAAACAAGGAATTTGTGATAAGAATGTTGCTGAGTTGCGCCTTTGTTACCATTTCAGCCATTGAGATCGGCCTCGACCTTGTACCAGTCGTTGGTTCCATCTTTGGAGCAGGATCATCATTTGGAATGACCTACAAGCTGCTGAATGATGTACTGAATGAGCTTGTGGAGAATGCGCAGAGAGTGGTGAAGGCTGCATTTGAGACTGATTAAATGGAGTGCACTAAAACATCAGCACATCGCGCTCCTGTACATCATTAAAAGTTCAAGAATAAAACAGAAAGCAGTGTGGATGTGGCATCTTCCACATCCTTAGGACATCCCGAAGACCAGTGGAAACTCCAGAAAACCCACATCAACATGGTTGATATTTTCCGGAGTTTTCACAGAACCTGCGGTGAAGTTATGACGAACAAGCGAGAGAAAGCTTCGGAAATTTACTCCATGTACATCACATTCTGTAATAGTATAGAGACAATTGCAGTATAATCTAACAGTATAGAGGCAATTGCAGTATAATCCAATAGTATAGAGACAATTGCAGTATAATGCAATAGTACAGAGACAATTGCAGTATAATCTAACAGTATAGATACAATTGTAGTATAATCTAATAGTTTCGAGACAATTGCAGCATAATCTGATAGTATAGTGACAATTGTAGTATAATGCAATAGTATAGAGACAATTGCAGTATAATCTAACAGTATAGAGACAATTGCAGTATAATCTAATAGTATGGAGACAATTGCAGCATAATCTGATAGTATAGTGACAATTGCAGTATAATCTAACAGTATAGAGACAATTGCAGTATAATGTAATATGTTTGACTGTAATTCTGAATGTTAATTTCTTGCTATGTTTTCAGTGATTTGACCATTGGAGTTTCCTTGAATGGGAGAAGCAATGAAATAAAGTTGCCATTAGCATCACACTGAATTGTGTCCTGTCCAGTTCATGATGTCTGTCCGGGAGCTCAGTGTTGGAGGTAATCCTACCCGTGCTGGACTCATTCCTGCTGCTCAGGCTGTGGCTTTGCAGGTTAAATTAAATTAATTGGTATAATTACCTTGAGAACCAAATTAAGCTTCACAACATGCCTTGGATACAAACCCAGATCCTATTCAATATCTCCCACACTCTGTAATATTCTGTGTGTTTTCACATTGGAAAAGCAGCATCTCACTGTCAGTGTCCATTTCAGAACCACTTACAGGATCTGTGAGAGGTGGCTATAGTTGTAATAGAATGTGACCAGTTGGAGGAGCGTTGGTCTCACTGGGTCTTCCGGACTCAGTCTCAGGTTAATCAGGTGGTGAGGTCCCAGCTAACCAGGGTCTGGCACTCGGTGATCACCAGAGGGAGAAAGAGAATCACTTGTCGGAGCCCTTAAAGGAATGAACGTTCCCCAGGGCCCGTTCCCCTGGGTCGAGCAGGGCCACAGGCCGGGCTGGAGGAGGCTGTCACGATCGATGCAGCTTGCACTTCCTGCAAGATATGGGAACAGACCGGGAGATGTCCTTAAGGTAGTTTCCATGGTGATTACCCAATGGGACCAGTTGCCAGGTTCATGGCCCAGGTATCCATCCCACAATGCGTTGCTGAACAACCTGTTACTCACTTCCTGCTGAGCCATGTGAAGTCTGCACACGATACAGCTCGTTCATTGCTGACCCTGTTTACCCATTGGACACACATCACATTTGGATCTTACAATGGAAAGTCTTTGGCTCACTCACATCTTCACTGGCTTCACGGATAAAAGCACCAGAGTGCGACCAAGCTGCAAGCCTGGAGCGTGAGACCCTCGCACATTCACCGAAACAGACCCAGCAGCACATGGGTTCAATACTCCAGGATCATTGATCCCTCAGGTACTGGGGCCCTGCAATCAGGCTCCGCAGCCCAAGGCAGTCATTTCTCCCCATGCTGAGGCAGTGCTGTCTGCCCCTCCTCCCCTTCCAGCCCCTCCTGCTCACTGGTGCTCGGTGCCTCACCAGCTCTTACACCCTGTGACCTGAGTGATGTATTGGGGCTGCTGCTTCAATGAGGAAGGTACCAGGACAGAGTTGGTGAGTCAGGTGAGTGGCTCTTCACTCTGGAGCTGCCAGCCTGCTCTTCAGACCAGGCATCAGGCTGTGCATCATCTGTGAGGGTTGCAACGGGAAGGGTTTAGGAGAGTGACCACTCTTATGTGACTTTGAGGAAGTCAGTGAGCAACAACAGAAGAGCTTACAATTGAGGTGAATGTCAGGAGACTGTACCAGCTCACTGGACTGAGAACGATCCCTTCTATTACCATGTGTTCTCAGCAGCTCACCTCCAATGTCCCCATCTCCCACCGCCTCCCCAGTGTGTTCCCGAGGAATTGAGGAGCTTCCTCCTCGTGCGTGTGGGGGGATGGATGCACTTCCTCTCTGACAACATGTGTTTGACCCACTGATTGTGGGAACTATCCCTCTGCAATGTGAGGAAGGCCCTGATTAACACAAGATTGAATTACAGCCAGGAGTGTGCAGACATTGCACAGGGAGGATGCTTTCAGGTACAGGCTATGCAGCAATCTGTTCTCTATTGAATCAAATCCCACCAGCCGTGTATCAGGCTCTGGGATAACACATACTGGAATGGTGGGAAAGGAGTGCGTGTGTGTTTGGCATCAGGTTCCTTTGTGAATATTATGGTCACATACATCTCTCAACAGTGAGGGCAGGGATGGTATGGAGGTGAGTCAGGCTTCCAGCATTCTCTCAGGGTGTGCATGGGTACATGTGACTTCACGTACTGCGGCCAATCCCATGAGGCCATTAAACCACTTCCTGCACTGTGTTACATTTGTCGGGTGGGCAAGATGCCCCTGAGCCTTAACAACCACCACTTTATACAGAGCCTTTAACATCGTAAAACATCCCAAGGCACTCTCCATCCCTCTACACTCTCCAAATTGCCACACTGCTTGTCCGACATCCAGTACTGGATGAGCAGAAATTTCCTGCAAATAAATATTGGGAAGACCGAAGGCATTGCCTTCTGTCCCCATCACAAATTGTGTTCCCCAGCCAACGATTCCACCCCTCTCCCTGTTACCTGTCTGAGTCTTAACCACACTGATCACAACCTTGGTGTTGTATTTGACCCCGAGAGATTCTGTCCACAGAGCTACACCATCACTCAGACCAACTGCTTCCATCTCGGTAACATCGCCCAACTCCATCCCTGCCTCACCTCATCCGCTGCTGAATCCCGCACCCAGGCCCTTGTTACCTCTCGACCTGACTATTCAAATGCACACCTGGCCTCCAATCTTCCACCCTTAATTAACCTGAGGTCATCCAAAACTCTGCTGCCCGTATACTAACTCACACCAAACCCGTTCACCATCACAGCTGTGTTCACTGACCTACATTGACTCCCGGTTGATCAATGCCTCTATTGAAAAAATTCTCATCCTTGTTTTCAAATCCCTCCATAGCCTCGCCCCTCCCCTACATGATGTCCTGTCCTTGGAGTTTACCAAGTGCAGCTGCACCAACACTCAAACAGCTCAACACCATCTAGGCCATGCTGCTTGAATGGCCCGGCATCCACCACATTAAACACCTTGTCCCTCCACCACCGGCGCTACGTGTACCATCGACACGATGCACTGCAGCAACTCACCAAGGCTTCTTCAATAGGACTTCCTAAACCCACAATCCCCACCACCTAATAGGACAAGGGCAGCAGGCACATGGGAACACCACCACCTCCAAGTTCCTCTCCAAGTCATGAAGCATCCTGTCTTGGAAATATATCACCCTTCCTTCATTGTCACTGGGTCAAAAATCATGCACTCCCTCCCTAACAGCACAGTGGGAGTAACTTCACCTCATGGACTGCAACGGTTCAACAAGGCGGCCCATCACCACCTTCTCAAGGGAAACTAGGGATGGGAAATAAATGCCGGCCTTGCCAGTGACGCCCACATCCCATCAACGAATGTTAAAGAAACAACGGTGGAGTAATCTTGGCCATTGAACGTAATTGTGTTTTACTGTTACTGAGTTAAAGCCAGTGACACCCCGGGTCATGTGATGCATTTGATTACTGTTCCACCTGTGATGGTTTAGATTGTTGGATTGATATTAAATAATGAACTACTTTATTACAATCATCAGTACTTAACCCTGTGATGGTAGTAACTGTATTAGTATAGATTTGTTAAATAAAGCACATCTGTGTCTGACTCAGTCTTTGAAGCCGGTTAATTGGTTAATACCTTTTGGACTGGGTTTGTGGGACAGTCCACAGCCCAGATAATTTAGGATTCTTCTAAACCCCCAATATCACTGACAGACCCCAATCTGGTGGTCAGATGGTTCCCTATTTGTTCTCAGTGGATCACAGCCCCAGTGATGGTTTGCTCAGCTGGGTTTCTAAGTGTGTTGCATTTGGATCCGACGTTAAATCTTCTTGTGAGGTGCATCCTAAAATACAATACAGAAAATGCTGGAACACTGAGCAGGTCCGGCAGTATCTGTGGAGAGAGAAACCGAGTCAACCTTTCCTCAGAACCAGAAGAAGTTAGTGATTTAACAGTTTATAAGCAAGTGCAGATCGAGTGAAAGGGTTGGGGGAAGCTAAAGGCAAGGTCTGTGATTGGGTGGAAGGCAGGAGTGATTCAATGACACAAGGGATGATGGTGCAAGGGAAAGGCAGATGGTAATGGGACAATAAAGAAACAAAAGATGGGTCTGCAGGAGGTGTAAATGTTTACAGAATAACTATTACCAGCACCTACAGTCTGAGAAGCTGCCAGATCATAATCATCGCTCCCATTTTCTCAGACAGCGGATACACTGGATCACCGGGGAGCACTGGGTCACTGGAGAACACTGGGTCACCGGGGAACGCTGGGTCACCGTGGAACGTTGGGTCACCAGGGAGCGATGGGTCACCGGGGAGCGCTGGGTCACCGGGGAGCGCTGGATACCCAGGGAGTACTGGATGACTGGGGAGCACTGGTTCACTGGGGAGCACTGAGCCACTGGGGAACACTGGATCCCCAGGGAGTACTGGATGGCTGGGGAGCACTGGGTCACCGGGGAGCACTGGATCCCCAGAGAGCACTGGATGGCTGGGGAGCACTGGATCACTGGGGAACGCTGGATCACCGGGGAACACTGGAACACTGGATCCCCGGGGTGTACTGGATGACTGGGGAGCACTGGATCACCGGGGTGCACCGGGTCGCAGGGGAATACTGGGGGTCACCAGGGAGCACTGGGTCACCAGGGAACACTAGTCGGGAAGGTAGATTCATTCTTCCGCAAAGAATGTGACTGGGGCTCGAGTGGAGCAGCTGCAGGATTCCTCCCCAATTTCATTTCTTTCTATTGGCTAGTGTGTAGCCAATAGTATGCTACCTCACTGACACCGAGCACCAATCATAGAAGCCGACTTTATTCATGAAACCAACATAAACCTCAAAACATTGATCTTAAAAATGTCGGCAGCCAATTATAAAAGGTGTTTATTGATGTTAGAAATCTAATAACAGTGAGATTAGAACATAAGAATTAGGAGCAGGAGCCGGCCATTCGACCCCTCGAGCCTGCTCCGCCATTTAATAATATCATGGCTGATCTTCGACCTCAACTCCACTTTCCTGCACTCTCCCCATATCCCTTGATTCCCTTAATATCCTCAAATTAATCGATTTCAGCCTTGAATATACTCACTGACTGAGCCTCCACAGCCCTCAGGGGCAGAGAATTTAAAAGATTCACCACCCTCTGAATGAAGAAATTTCTCCTCATCTCAGACCTAAATGCCCTTATTCTGAGACTGTGTCCCTTGGTTCTAGACTCCCCAGCCAGAGGAAACATCCTCCCTGCATCTACCATCAAGCCCTGTAAGCATTTTGTAAGTTTCAATGAGACATCTCTCATTCTTCTAAACTCTGGCGAATATAGAGATTGGCCGTAAATGAGCTCGGGAGTGTAGCATCATACGACAAGCAGTGAATGATAAGGAACATTCGGGCCTATCCCGTGCTACTGAATTCAGGGATCAGCTTCCCCACCAGCCACACACGAGGCCAGTGCTCCTGCTCCACATTCTCCGTGCTGCTTTACAGCACAGCTCGAAACCCGCTGAGCGACCACATAAAACCAACACTTGGAGCCTTGCAAGCTGTTTGTTGATGAACTCCACCACTTACACACAAGGATTTCTATGAGGAGACGTACATTCTGATGGTGTTGTTGCGTTGATTAACTGAACGTTGTGCATTGGGAGGGTTTTGTGTTTTGCCTGCCCCCTGCTGGTGATTTCCTTCATTCACAGCCCCAATGATCCACATCTCCAGCAGCAGCATTCCTGCTTTCACCACAAAAAAAACATCAAACAAACCCGCTTGTATTTCTACACCGCCTTTCACCACTTCAGGATGTCCCAAATTGATTTACAGATAATGAAGTACTTTTGAGGTGTCGTTACTATTATAACGTAGAAAACACGGCAGTCAATTTGTGCACAGCAAGCTCCCACAGCAGCAAGGTGTCAATGATCAGATAATCAATTTTTATTGATGTTGGTTGAGGGATAAACTTTGGCTAAAACCGCACAAACAACTCCCCTGCTCTTCTTTGAACTTTTGAATCCACTGGAGAGGGTTCAACAACCCAACTGAAAGACAGCACTTCCGAAATGGAGCACTCCCTCAGTACTGCATTGGAGTATCACCCTAGATATTAGAAACATAGACATTTACAGCGCAGGAGGCCATTTCGGCCCATCGTGTTCGCACCGGCCGACCAAGAGCCACACAGCCCTTGGTCAGCAGCCCTAAAGCTTACATATAAACCTATGAACAATGACGGAAAGGCAAAGAACACCCAGCCCAACCAGTCCGCCTCATCACAACTAGACACTCCTTATACTAAAACATTCTACACTCCACTCCAACTGGAGTCATGTGATCTCCTAGGAAAGGCAAAAACCAGATAAAAACCCAGGCCAATTTAAGGAGAAAAAATCTCGGAAAATTCCTCTCCGATCCATCCAGGCGATCAAAACTAGTCCAGGAGATCACACTGGCCGTATTCTATTCCCTGCAGTACTTACCATTATATCTGCTCCGTCCAACTAAAGGTCATCCAGTCTAATCCCAATTACCAGCTCGAGGTCCGTAACCCTGCATGTTCCTGCACTTTAAGTGCCCATCCAACCATCTCTTAAAAGTGGTGAGGGTTTCTGCGAGTTCCAGATCCCCACAACCCTCTGTGTAAAGAAGCCATCCCCCTCAAATCCCCTCTAAATCTTCCACCAATCACCTTAAAACTATGGCCCCTCATAATAGACCCCTCCACCAATGGAAATAGACCCTTATTATCCACTATGTCCAGGCCCCTCAATATTTTGTACACCTCAATGAGGTCTCCTCTTAACCTCTTCTGTTCCAATGAGAACAAACCCAGCCTATTCACTCTGTCCTCATAATTAAGATTCTCCATTCCAGGCAGCATCCGAGCAAATCTCCTCTGCACCCACTCTAGTGCAATCACGTCCTTCCTATAATATGGCGGCCAGAACTGCACGCAATACTGTGGCCGAACCAAAGTATTATTCAATTTAAGCATAACCTCCTTGCTCTTATATTCTATGCCTCGGCCAATAGAAACATAGAAACAGAGAGGATAGCCCTTCGAGCCTACACCGCCATTCGTTAAGATCATGGTTGATCATTCCCTCAGTACCTCTTTCCTGCTTTCTCTCCAAACCCCTTGATCCCCTTAGCCGTAAGGGTCATATCTAACTCCCTCTTGAATATATCTAATCAACTGGCATCAACAACTCTCTGCAGCAGGGAATTCCATAGGTTAACAACTCTCTGAGTGAAGAAGTTTCTCCTCATCTCAGTTCTAAATGGCCGACCCGTTATCCTAAGACTATGTCCCCTGGTTCTGGACTTCCCCAACATCGGGAACATTCTTCCCGCATCTAACCTGTCCAGTCCCGTCAGAATCTTATGCGTTTCTATGAGATCCCCTCTCATCCTTCTAAACTCCAGTGAATAAAGGCCCAGTTGATCCAGTCTCTCCTCATATGACAGTCCAGCCATCCCTGGAATCAGTCTGGTGAACCTTCGCTGCACTCCCTCAATAGCAAGAACGTCCTTCCTCAGATTAGGACACCAAAACTGAACACAATATTCCAGGTGAGGCCTCACTAAGGCACTGCAGTAAGACCTCCCTGCTCCTATACGCAAATCCCCGAGGTATGAAGGACAACATTTGCCTACTTCACCGCCTGCTGTACCTGCATGCCAACTTTCAGTGACTGATGAACCATGACACCCAGGTCTCGTTGCACCTCCCCTTTTCCTAATCTGCCGCTATTCAGATAATATCCTGTCTTCGTGTTTTTGCCCCCAAAGTAGATAACCTCACATTTATCCACATTATACTGCATCTGCCATGCATTTGTCCACTCACCTAACCTGTCCAAGTCACCCTGCAGCCTCTTAGTGTCCTCCTCAGAGCTCACACCGCCACGCAGTTTAGTGTCATCTGCAAACTTGGAGATATTACACTCAATTCCTTCATCTAAATCATTAATGTACATTGAAAAGAGGTGGGGTCCCAGCACTGAGCCCTGCAGCACTCCACTAGTCACTGCCTGCCATTCTAAAAAGGACCCATTTATCCCGACTCTCTGCTTCCTGTCTGCCAACCAGTTCTCTATCCACGTCAGTACATTACCCCCAATACCATGCGCTTTGATTTTGCACAGCAATCTCTTGTGCGGGACCTTGTCAAAAGCCTTTTGAAAGTCCAAATACACCATATCTACTGGTTCTCCCTTGTCCACTCTGCAAGTGACATCCTCAAAAAATTCCAGAAGATTCGTCAAGCATGTTTTCCCTTTCATAAATCCATGCTGACTTGGTATGATCCTGTCACTGCTTTCCAAATGTGCTGCTATTTCATCCTTAATGATTGATTCCAACATTTTCCCCCAACTGGTGTCAGGCTAACCGGTCTACAATTATTAGTTTTTTCTCTCCCTCCTTTTTTAAAAAGTGGTGTTACATTAGCTACCCTCCAGTCCATAGGAACTGATCCAGAGTCGATAGACTGTTGGAAAATGATCACCAATGCATCCACTATTTCCAGTGCCACTTCCTTAAATACTCTGGGATGCAGACGATCAGGCCCCGGGGATTTATCACCTTTCAGTCCCATCAATTTCCCAAATACAATTTCACACCGAATAAGGATATCCTTCAGTTCCTCCTTCTCATAAGACCCAGTGTCCCCTAGTTCATTTGGAAGGTTATTTATGTCTTCCTTCGTGAAGACAGAACTGACGTATTTGTTCAATTGGTCTGCCATTTCTTTGTTCCCCATTATAAATTTACCTCAATCCGAATGCAAGGGACCTACGTTTGTCTTCACTAATCGTTTTCTCTTCACATATCTTTAGAAGCTTTTGCAGTCAGTTTTTATGTTCCTGGCAAGCTTCCTCTCATATTCTATTTTCCCCCTCTTAATTAAACCCTTTGTCCTCCTCTGTTGACTTCTAAATTTCTCCCAGTCCTCAGGTTTGTTGCTTTTTCTAGCAGATTTATATGCCTCATCCTTGGCTTTAACACTATCCTTAATTTCCCTTGTTAGCCATGGTTGAGCCACCTTCCCCATTTTATTTTTACTCCAGACAGTGATGTACAATTGCTGAAGTTCATCCATGTGATCTTTAAATGTTTGCCATTGCTTGTCCACCGTCGACCCTTTAAGTATCCTTTGCCAGTCTATTCTAGCCAATTCAAATCTCATACCATCAAAGTTACCTTTCCCTAAGTTCAGGACCCTAGTTTCCGAATTAACTGTGTCACTCTTCATCTTAATAAAGAATTCTACCATATTATGGTCACTCTTCCCCAAGGGGCCTTGCACAATAAGATTGGCAATCAATCCCTTCTCAATACACATCACCCAGTCTAGGATGGCCACCTCTCTAGTTGGTTCCTCGACATATTGGTCTAGAAAACCATCCCTAATACACTCCAGGAAATCCTCCTTCACCGCATTGCTACCAGTTTGGTGAACCCAATCAATATGTGGATTAAAGTCGCCCATGATAACTGCTGTACCTTTATTGCACACATCCCTTATTTTTTGTTTGATGCTGTCCCCAACCTCACTACTACTGTTTGGTGGTCTGTACACAACTCTCACTAACGTTTTCTGCCCTTTGGAATTCCGTAGCTCCACCTATACCGATTCCACATCATCCAGACTAACATCACTCCTTACTATTGCATGAATTTCCTCTTTAACCAGCAATTCCACCCCGCCTCTTTTCCCTCTCTGCCTATCCTTCCTAAATTTTGAATACCCCTGGATGTTGAGTTCCCAGCCTTGGTCAGCCTGGAACCATGTCTCCGTGACGCAGTTAATTTGTCCACCTTATTTCGAATACTTCTCGCATTGAGGTACAAAGCCTTCAGGCTTGTCTTTTTAACATATTTTGCCCATTTTGAATTTTTCTGTAATGTGGCCCTTTTTGTTTTTTGCCTTGGGTTTCTCTGCCCTCCACTTTTACTGTTCTCCTTTCTGTTTTTTGCTTCTGCCTCCATTTTATTTCCCTCTGTCTCCCTACATAGGTTCCCATCCCCTTGCCATGTTAGCTTAACTCCTCCCCAACTGCACCAGCAAACACCCCCCCTAGGACATTGGCTCCGGTCCTGCCCAGGTGCAGACCGTCCAGTTTGTACTGGTCCCACCTCCCCCACAACCGGTTCCAATGTCCCAGGAATTTGAATCACTTCCTTTTGCACCACTCCTCAAGCCACGTATTCATCTGAGCTATCCTGTGTTTCCTACTCTGACTAGCACGTGGCGCTGGTAGCAATCCTGAGATTACTACTTTTGAGGTCCTACTTTTTAAATTTAGCTCCTTGCTTCCTAAATTCATCTCGTAGGACCTCATCCCGTTTTTTACCTATATTGTTGGTACCTATATGCACCACTACAACGTGCTGTTCACCCTCCCTTTTCGGAATGTCCTGCAGCCGCTCCGAGACATCCTTGACCCTTGCACCAGGGAGGCAACATACCATCCTGGAGTTTCGGTTGTAGCCGCAGAAACACCTATCTATTCCCCTTACAATCGAATCCCCTATCACCGTAGCTCTCCCACTCTTTTTCCTCTCCTCCTGTGCAGCAGAGCCAAGCACGAGCATAACATGTGTCTGAGCTGTCCTGCCATGACTTAACCCTTAGATTAGCTTAATTTGGCAACAACAGTGCGAAATGTTACTTGCTGATAAAGAAAAGAAAAACAAAATCTACTTACCAATCACCAGCCAAACACTTACCCCACCTTGGCTGTGACATCACCTTTCGATTTCTTTCTACTTCCTTTTTGCCTTCTCTCCCTGCTGCAGCTGCACCAGCTGAGCCTTTATAGGTCCCTCCACACACCTCCCGAGCCTCTCCTCCGAACTCCCGAGCCTCAGCGACACGTTGGACCTTTATAGGTCCCTCCACACACCTCCCGAGCCTCTCCTCCGAACTCCCGAGCCTCAGCGACACGTTGGGCCTTTATAGGTCCCTCCACACACCTCCCGAGCCTCTCCTCCGAACTCCCGAGCCTCAGCGACACGTTGGGCCTTTATAGGCCTCTCCACACACCTCCTGAGCCTCTCCTTCAAACTCCCGAGCCTCAGCGACGCGTTGGGTCTTTATAGGTCCCTCCATGCAACTTCCAAGCCTCTCCTCCGAACAATAAAGGCAAACATTCCGTATGCCTTCTTAACCACCTTATCCACCTGGCCTGCTACTTTCAGGGATCTGTGGACAAGCACTCCAAGGTCCCTTTGTTCATCTACACTATTAAGTGGCCTACCGCTTAATGTGTATACCCTTTCCTTATTTGCCCTCCCAAAGTGCATTACCTCGCACTTCTCTGAATTAAATTCCATTTGCCACTGCTCTGCCCATCTGACCAGTAGATTGATATATTCCTGCAGCCCATGACTTTCCTCTTCATTATTAACCAAACAGCCAATTTTAGTGTCGTCTGCAAACTTCTTAACCATACTCCATATTTTCAAATCTAAATCGTTGATATGTACCGCAAAAAGCAAGGGACCCAGTACTGAGCCCTGCAGAACCCCACTGGAAACATCCTTCCAGTCACAAAAACATCCATCAACCATTACCTTTGCTTCCTGCCTCCAAGCAAATTTTTGGATCCAACTTGACACTTTGCCCTGTATCCCCTGGGCTTTAACTTCATGACCAGTCTACCATGTGAGACTTTATTAAAAGCTTTGCTAATGTTCATATACACTACGTCGTATGCACTACCCTCATCGACCCTCTTGGTTACCACCTCAAAAAATTCAATCAGGTTAGTCAGACACGATCTTTCCTTAACAAATCCGTGGACTGTCCCGAATTAATCCTTGCCTTTCCAAATGCAGATTTATCCTGTCTTTCAGGATTTTTTCCAATAATTTTCCCACCACTGAGGTTAGGCTGACAGGTCTGTAATTACTCGGTCTGTCCCTTTCTTCCTTCTAAAACAAGGGTACTACATTAGCAGTCCTCCAATCCTCCGGCACCATGCCCAAATCCAAAGAGGACTGGAAAATGATGGTCAGAGCCTCTGCTATTTCCTCTTTTACTTTGCTCGACAACCTGGAATGTATTTCATCCTGGCCTGGGGAATTAACTATTTTCAAAGCTGCTAAACCCCTTAATACTTCCTCTCTCATATTTATTTCATCCAGAATATCACACTCCTCCTCGATTGCAGTATCTTCATTGCCTCTTTCCTTTGTGAAAACAGATGCAAAGTATTCGTTAAGAACCTTACCAACATCTTCTGCCTCCACACAAAGATTACCCTCATGGTCTCGAATCGGCCCTTCCCTTTCCTTAGTTACCCTCTTACTCTTAATATATTTATAGAACATCTTAAGTTTTCCATAATTTTACTGGCTAAGAATTTCTCGTGCTTTCTCTTAGCTTTCCTAATATCCTTTTTAATTTTGCCTCTTAACTTTCTATATTCCTTTAAAGATTCTGTAGTATTTAGTCGTTGATATATGACATAAGCATCCATTTTTTTCTTTATCCTCCCCTGTAAGTCCGTAGACATTCAGGGGGCACTTTCCTGCATTGAACACTGCCAACCTTTTCAGAAACCAGTGGGGCCCAGAGCCAATGTTGAGGGATCCCAGGATCTCTACCTTCCGAATGTACACCACTGAACCGTCACCTTGGGTGGGACAGTCCTGCCGGTGGGAGAGGACACACCGAGGGATGGTGATAGAGGAGTCTGGGACATTTGCTGAAAGTTATGATTCTGTGAGTATGACGATGTCAGGCTGTTGCTTGACTCGGCTGTGGGACAGCTCTCCCCAATTTTGGCACAAGGCCCCAGAGGTTAGTGAGAAGGACGTTGCAGTTAGTGAGAAGGCTGTGGATGCTCAGAGCTTGCAAGGTCCACAACAGTTCTCTAAACATTCCATCCATCATGGTTGGTCTCTTTCTTCCTCCATTGGAGACACAGATCCCACTTCTGACACCACTTATTACAGGGTCCTACTGTCTCGAGCCTTCTTTTCCTTTACAAACAGTAATCCTCGAACAATTCAAATTTCAAATACCTTCTTTTAATGCATATAACACAAAGCAAAACTGCACTGTACATCTTTCAGCTCCAACTCCCAGCCTCTTTCTGTCCCCTACTTCTATGCTATGAGGCTGCGGGATGACTTGGATAGGTTAGGTGAGTGGGCAAATGCATGGCAGATGAAGTATAATGTGGACATGGATTGAGAACTGGTTGTCAGACAGGAAGCAAAGAGTAGGAGTAAATGGGGACTTTTCAGAATGGCAGGCAGTGACTAGTGGGGTACCGCAAGGTTCTGTGCTGGGGCCCCAGCTGTTTACACTGTACATTAATGATTTAGACGAGGGGATTAAATGTAGTATCTCCAAATTTGCGGATGACACTAAGTTGGGTGGCAGTGTGAGCTGCGAGGAGGATGCTATGAGGCTGCAGAGCGACTTGGATAGGTTAGGTGAGTGGGCAAATGCATGGCAGATGAAGTATAATGTGGATAAATGTGAGGTTATCCACTTTGGTGGTAAAAACAGAGAGACAGACTATTATTCCTATTATTAGGAAAAGGGGAGGTGCAAAGAGACCTGGGTGTCATGGTACATCAGTCATTGAAGGTTGGCATGCAGGTACAGCAGGCGGTTAAGAAAGCAAATGGCAAGTTGGCCTTCATAGTGAGGGGATTTGAGTACAGGGGCAGGGAGGTGTTGCTACAGTTATATAGGGCCTTGGTGAGGCCACACCTGGAGTATTGTGTACAGTTTTGGTCTCCTAACTTGAGGAAGGACATTCTTGCTATTGAGGGAGTGCAGCGAAGGTTCACCAGACTGATACCCGGGATGGCGGGACTGACATATGAAGAAAGACTGGATCAACTGGGCTTGTATTACTGGAGTTCAGAAGAATGAGAGGGGACCTCATAGAAATGTTTAAAATTCTGATGGGTTCAGACAGGTTCGATGCAGGAAGAATGTTCCCAATGTTGGGGAAGTCCAGAACCAGGGGACACAGTCTAAGGATAAGGGGGAAGCCATTTAGGACCGAGATGAGAAGAAACTTCTTCACCCAGAGAGTGGTGAACCTGTGGAATTCTCTACCACAGAAAGTTGTTGAGGCCAATTCACTACATATATTCAAAAAGGAGTTCGATGAAGTCCTTACTACTAGAGGATCAAGGGGTATGGCGAGAAAGCAGGAATGGGGTACTGAAGTTGCATGTTCAGCCATGAACTCATTGAATGGCGGTGCAGGCTCGAAGGGCTGAATGGCCTACTCCTGCACCTATTTTCTATGTTTCTATGTTTCTCCTGAACCTCCCATTTTATGCTCAGCTGCCTGAGGAAAGTGTCTCTCCCCCTCCCCCGTTTTCCCCCTCCCGCCCCCCCACAACTCCAGGGGCTCCCACTCAAGGTACTGTCGGCAGCTCCCTGCCACGCCCGACCTGTGAGAGAACACCATCGGCAGGTCAGGGCTATAAATAGAGCTGGAGTGGCCCTGGACCCAGCACGAGGCATTCCAGGAGGGCAACAGATTCGAGGTGGGCGATTAGATTGACGTCTTCAAAATCCATTGGAGCGTGGGCGGGACCATCGGCGTGGTCGGGCCAGGTGCAGGAGGAGAGGGAGCGAGCAGCAGAGAGGTCGGGGAGGAGGAGTGGCGAAAGATCGTGGTGGAGGAGCGGCGAGAGATCGTGGTGGAGGAGTGGCGAGAGATCGTGGTGGAGGAGCGGCGAGAGATCGTGGTGGAGGAGCGGCGAGAGATCGTGGTGGAGGAGCGGCGAGAGATCGTGGTGGAGGAGCGGCGAGAGATCGTGGTGGAGGAGCGGCGAGTTGGAGTCGATGAGTCGACGAGCGAAGCGAGGTCGTGGCTGGGGAGTGGCGAAGTCGAGAAGCGGCGGGGTCATGGCACGGGAACGGCGGGGTTGAGGAGTGGCGGGGTTAGAGTCGAGGAGCGGTGGGGTCGTGGCCCGGGAGAGGCGGGGTTGAGGAGCGGCGGGGTCATGACCCGGGAGCGGCGGTGTCGAGGCCCGGGAACGGCAGGTTCGAGGCCCGGCAGTGGCAGGGTCATGGCCCGGGAGCGGTGGGGTCGTGGCCCGAGAGCGGCGGGGTCGTGGCCTGGGAACGGCAGGTTCGAGGCCCGGCAGTGGCAGGGTCATGGCCCGGGAGCGGTGGGGTCGTGGCCCGGGAACGGCAGGTTCGAGGCCCGGCAGTGGCAGGGTCGTGGCCCGAGAGCGGCAGGGTCGTGGCCCGGGAGCGGCGGGGTTGTGGAGCGGGATTGGCGGTGTCATGGCCCGGGAGCGGTGGGGTCGTGGCCCGGGGACGGCAGGTTCGAGGCCCGGCAGTGGCAGGGTCGTGGCCCGAGAGCGGCAGGGTCGTGGCCCGGGAGCGGCGGGGTTGTGGAGCGGGATTGGCGGTGTCATGGCCCGGGAGCGGTGGGGTCGTGGCCCGGGAACGGCAGGTTCGAGGCCCGGCAGTGGCAGGGTCGTGGCCCGAGAGCGGCAGGGTCGTGGCCCGGGAGCGGCGGGGTTGTGGAGTGGAATTGGCGGTGTCATTGCCCGGGAGCGGCGGGGTTGTGGAGCGGGATTGGCGGTGTCATGGCCCGGGAGCGGCGGGGTTTTGGAGCGGGATTGGCGGTGTCATGGCCCGGGAGCGGCGGGGTTGTGGAGCGGCGGGGTCGTGGCCCGGGAGCGGCGGGGTCGAGGCCCGGGATTGGCGGTGTCATGGCCCGGGAGTGGCGGGGTCATGGCCCGGGAGCGGCGGGGTCGTGGCCCGAGAGCGGCGGGGTAATGGCCCGGGAGCGGCGGGTTTGAGGAGCGGCGGGGTCGAGGCCCGGGAGCGGCGGGGTCGAGGCCCGGGAGCGGTGGGGTCATGGCCCGGGAACGGCGGGGTCGAGGCCCGGGAGCGGCGGGGTCATGGCCCAGGAACGGCGGGGTCGAGGCCCGGGAGCGGCGGGGTCGTGGCCTGGGAGCGGCGGGGTCGTGGCCCGGGAGCGGCGGGGTCGTGACCTGGGAGCGGCGGGCTCGAGGCCCGGGAGCGGCGGGGTCGTGGCCTGGGAGCGGCGGGGTCGTGGCCCGGGAGCGGCGGGGTCGAGGCCTGGGAGCGGTGTGGTCATGGCCCGGGAGCGGCGGGGTCATGGCCCGGGAGCGGCGGGGTCATGGCCCGGGAACGGCGGGGTCGAGGCTCGGGAGCGGCGGGGTCGAGGCCCGGGAGCGGCGGGGTCGTGGCCCGGGAGCGGAGGGATCGAGGCCCGGGAGCGGCGGGGTCGTGGCCCGGGAGCGGCGGGATCGAGGCCCGGGAGTGGCGGGGTCATGGCTCGGGAACGGCGGGGTTGAGGAGTGGCGGGGTTAGAGTCGAGGAGCGGTGGGGTCGTGGCCCGGGAGAGGCGGGGTTGAGGAGCGGCGGGGTCATGACCCGGGAGCGGCAGGGTCGAGGCCCGGGAACGGCAGGTTCGAGGCCCGGCAGTGGCAGGGTCATGGCCCGGGAGCAGTGGGGTCGTGGCCCGAGAGCGGCGGGGTCGTGGCCTGGGAGCGGCGGGGTTGTGGAGCGGCGGGGTCATGGCCCGAGAGTGGCGGGGTCATGGCCCGGGAGCGGCGGGGTCGAGGCCCGCGAGTGGCGGTGTCATGGCCCGGGAGTGGCGGGGTCATGGCCCGGGAGCGGCGGGGTCGTGGCCCGAGAGCGGCGGGGTCATGGCCCGGGAGCGGCGTGGTCGTGGCCCGAGAGCGGCGGGGTCGAGGCCCGGGAGCGGCGGGGTCATGGCCCGGGAGTGGCGGGGTCATGGCCCGGGAGCGGCGTGGTCGTGGCCCGAGAGCGGCGGGGTCGAGGCCCGGGAGCGGCGGGGTCGTGGCCCGAGAGCGGCGGGGTCATGGCCCGGGAGTGGCGGGGTCGAGGCCCAGGAGTGGCGGGGTCGTGAAGCGGCGCACTGTAAAACAAAAGCGGTGTCGGGGTCCAGGGAAGGTGCAGCACGAGCCAGCCCACACTGCGATCTATGGACAGTAGGAGTTTGTGTATTTTAGGTCCGTGCAGCAGAGCTTGGTCTCCAGTCGTCTTGGTCAACCCTTGCCACTGGACCAAGGCCTTGCTCTGTTAAGCCCGTGTGATGGCTGCTGTGCAACGGCCACTCCACATTAAAATAATTCACGCACAGCCATTTTCCACTCTTCAGGATGTAGTTCGAGATCTGGAATGGAAATAAACAAATGTGAATTCATCCGTTTTTGGTGTGGAAATGGGTCACACGTGACACAAGAGGCTGCCTAATACTATACTGTACAACTCTCTGTAAAGGGGAGGTTCTTAAAGAGGCAATACTCCTTCTCTTGGCCCAGATAAATGATCCAGTGTTACAAAATGTGAAACAAGAGGAAATGGTGATTAGTGGGCACCCGTTGAGTGTAAAACGAAATGTCGGCGGCCGTTTAACATAGGAAAGAATGACCTTTATACAGAGTGACTCGGTGGCAATGTGAGGAAGTGGAACAATTGTTGGTGCCATGAACACATAGGTGCCCAGTCATTGATTTGGCCCACAAGCACCTCTTCGGAGGATCGCAGAAGACCCTGGAGCGACTGTTGAGGCGATTCCTCTGGCCAGGACTGTATGAAGAAGTACTCTGGTTCTGTATTTCCTATCCAGAGGGTCAGCTGTGTGGACCCATGCCTCACTATTGCACTCTATTAGTCCTTCTCCCAATAATTTAGCAGCCCTTTGAAAGGACCGCTATGGACCTAGAGGGACCTATGGAGAGGGCAGCACGAGGACACCAGGATATTTTAGTAGTTTGTGACTATGGCACACGATATCCCACCACAATCTGTAACCTCATGGCCCGTCCTATCCCTCACTCCATCATTACCATCAAACCAGGGGACCATGGCCCATGCTATCCCTCACTCGATGACGCCTTCCAAGCACTTACTCACCAATAATCTGCTCACCGATGCTCAGTTTGGGTTCCGCCAGGACAAATTGGCTCCAGACCTCATTACAGCCTTGGTCCAAACATGGACAAAAGAGCTGAATTCCAGAGGTGAGGTGAGAATGACAGCTATTGATTTCAAGGCAGCATTTGACTGAGTGGGGCATCAAGGAGTCAATGTAAAACTGAAGTCAATGGGAATCAGGAGGAAAACTCTCCACTGGCTGGAGTCATAGCTAGCACAAAAGAAGATTGTTGTGGTTGTTGGAGGTCAATCATCCCAACCCCAGGACATCGCTGGAGGAGTTCCTCAGGGCAGTGTCCTAGGCCCAACCATCTTCAGCTGCTTCATCAATGACCTTCCCTCCATCATAAGGTCAGAAGTGGGAATGTTCACTGATGATTGCAGTGTTCAGTTCCATTCACAACTCCTCAGATAATGAAGCAGTCCATGCCCACATGCAGCGAGACCTGGTCAACATTCAGGCTTGGGCTGATAAGTGGCAAGTACCATTCGTGCCACACAAGGACCAGGCAATGACTATCTCCAACAAATGAGAGTCTAAACACTGTCTCTTGACATTCAACGGCATTACCATCACCAAATACCCCATCAACATCCTGGGGTTCACCATTGACCAGAAGCTTAACTGGACCAGCCACATAAATACTGTGGCAACAAGAGCAGGTCAGAGGCTGGATATTCTGCAGCAAGTGTCTCATCTCCTCACTCCCCAAAGCCTTTCACCATCTACAAGGCACAAGTCAGGAGTGTGATTGAATGTTCTGCACTGGTTGAGTGCAGCTCCAACATCACTGAAGAAGCTCAACACCATCCTGGACAAAGCATCCCATCCACCACCTTAAACATTCACTCCCTCCACCACCGGCGCACCGTGGCTGAAGTGCGTACCATGTACAAGATGCACTGCAGAAACTTGCCAAGGCTTTGTCGGTATGATTCTGTGAGTATGACGATATCAGGCTGTTGCTTGACGAGGCTGTGGGACAGCTCTCCCAATTTTGGCAGAAGTCCCCAGAGGTTAGTGAGAAGGATGTTGCAGGGCCAAATGTGCCTATCTCGTTACCGAATCGAGTGCCTAGGTCGATGTCGGATAGTCGGCGGCAGTCGGGAGCAGCGTCAAGGAGGTGCGTGGAGAGGCCTATAAAAGGCACAGCAGGGAGTCCGGGGCCCAGCGTCGGCGGCAGTCGGGAGCAGCGTCGGAGGTGTGTGGTGAGGCCTATAAAAGGCACAGCAGGGAGTCCGGGGCCCAGCGTCGGCGGCAGTCGGGAGCAGCGTCGGAGGTGTGTGGTGAGGCCTATAAAAGGCACAGCAGTGAGTCCGGGGCCCAGCGTCGGCGGCAGTCGGGAGCAGCGTCGAGGAGGTGCGTGGTGAGGCCTATAAAAGGCACAGCAGGCAGTCCGGGGCCCAGCGTCGGCGGCAGTCGGGAGCAGCGTCGAGGAGGTGCGTGGAGAGGCCTATAAAAGGTGTGACTTGTGCAGCTACAGGGAGAAGGCAAAAAAGAAGTAGAAAGAAATGTAAAGGTGACGTCACAGCCAAGAGGGTAAGTGATTGGCTGGTGATTGGTAAGTAGTTTTTCTTTTTTCTCTTCTATATCAGTGAGTAACTTTTAACATTGTTGCCAATTTAAGTGTATATAAGGGTTAAGTCATGGCAGGAGAGCTCGGTCGGGTGTTATGCTCCTCCTGTACCATGTGGGAACTCAGGGACACTTCCGGTGTCCCTGACGATTACGTGTGCGGGAAGTGTATCCGCCTCCAGCTCCTGACAGACCGCGTTGCGGAGTTGGAGCTGAGGGTGGATTCACTCTGGAGCATCCACGATGCTGAGAATGACGTGAGTATCACGTGTAGCGAGTTGGTCGTACCACAGGGAAAGGGTCCACAGCCAGATAGGGAATGGAAGACCAACAGGAAGAGCAGTGCAAGGAAGGTAGTGCAGGAGTCCCCTGTGGTCATCCTTCTGCAAAACAGATACACAGCTTTGGGTACTGTTGAGGGGGATAACTCATCAGGGGAGGGCAGCAGCAGCCAAGTTCATGGCACCGTGGCTGGCTCTGCTGCACAGGAGGGCAGGAAAAAGAGTGGGAGAGCAATAGTGATTGGGGATTCAATGGTGAGGGGAATAGATAGGCGTTTCTGCGGCCGCAACCGAGACTCCAGGATGGTATGTTGCCTCCCTGGTGCAAGGGTCAAGGATGTCTCGGAGCGGGTGCAGGACATTCTAAAAAGGGAGGGAGAACAGCCAGTTGTCGTGGTGCACATTGGTACCAACGACATAGGTAAAAAGAGGGATGAGGTCCTACGAAACGAATTTAAGGAGCTAGGAGCTAAATTAAAAAGTAGGACCTCAAAAGTAGTAATCTCGGGATTGCTACCAGTGCCACGTGATAGTCAGAGTAGGAATCGCAGGATAGCGCAGATGAATACGTGGCTTGAGCAGTGGTGCAACAGGGAGGGATTCAAATTCCTGGGGCCGGTTCTGGGGGAGGTGGGACCAGTACAAACCGGACGGTCTGCACCTGGGCAGGACCGGAACCAATGTCCTAAGGGGAGTGTTTGCTAGTGCTGTTGGGGAGGATTTAAACTGATATGGCAGGGGGATGGGAACCAATGCAGGGAGACAGAGGGAAACAAAAAGGAGGCAAAAGCAAAAGACAGAAAGGAGATGAGGAAAAGTGGAGGGCAGAGAAACCCAAGGCAAAGAACAAAAAGGGCCACTGTACAGCAAAATTCTAAAAGGACAAAGGGTGTTAAAAGAACAAGCCTGAAGGCTTTGTGTCTTAATGCAAGGAGTATCCGCAATAAAGTGGATGAATTAACTGTGCAAATAGATGTTAACAAATATGATGTGATTGGGATTACGGAGACGTGGCTCCAGGATGATCAGGGCTGGGAACTCAACATCCAGGGGTATTCAACATTCAGGAAAGATAGAATAAAAGGAAAAGGAGGTGGGGTAGCATTGCTGGTTAAGGAGCAAATTAAGGCAATAGTTCGGAAGGACATTAGCTTGGATGATGTGGAATCTATATGGGTAGAGCTGCAGAATACCAAAGGACAAAAAACGTTAGTGGGAGTTGTGTACAGACCTCCAAACAGTAGTAGTGATGTTGGGGAGGGCATCAAACATGAAATTAGGGGTGCGTGCAATAAAGGTGCAGCAGTTATAATGGGTGACTTTAATATGCACATAGATTGGGTTAACCAAACTGGAAGCAATACGGTAGAGGAGGATTTCCTGGAGTGCATAAGGGATGGTTTTTTAGACCAATATGTCGAGGAACCAACTAGGGGGGAGGCCATCTTAGACTGGGTGTTGTGTAATGAGAGAGGATTAATTAGCAATCTCATTGTGCGAGGCCCCTTGGGGAAGAGTGACCATAATATGGTGGAATTCTGCATTAGGATGGAGAATGAAACAGTTAATTCAGAGACCATGGTCCAGAAGTTAAAGAAGGGTAACTTTGAAGGTATGAGGCGTGAATTGGCTAGGATAGATTGGCGAATGATACTGAAGGGGTTGATTGTGGATGGGCAATGGCAGACATTTAGAGACCGCATGGATGAACTACAACAATTGTACATTCCTGTCTGTCGTAAAAATAAAAAAGGGAAGGTGGCTCAACCGTGGCTATCAAGGGAAATCAGGGATAGCATTAAAGCCAAGGAAGTGGCATACAAATTGGCCAGAAATAGCAGAGAACCCGGGGACTGGGAGAAATTTAGAACTCAGCAGAGGAGGACAAAGGGTTTGATTAGGGCAGGGAAAATGGAGTACGAGAAGAAGCTTGCAGGGAACATTAAGACGGATTGCAAAAGTTTCTATAGATATGTAAAGAGAAAAAGGTTAGTAAAGACAAACGTAGGTCCCCTGCAGTCAGAATCAGGGGAAGTCATAACGGGGAACAAAGAAATGGCGGACTAATTGAACAAGTACTTTGGTTCGGTATTCACTGAGGAGGACACAAACAACCTTCCGGATATAAAAGGGGTCGGAGGGTCTAGTAAGGAGGAGGAACTGAGGGAAATCCTTATTAGTCGGGAAATTGTGTTGGGGAAATTGATGGGATTGAAGGACGATAAATCCCCAGGGCCTGATGGACTGCATCCCAGAGTACTTAAGGAGGTGGCCTTGGAAATAGTGGATACATTGACAGTCATTTTCCAACATTCCATTGACTCTGGATCAGTTTCTATGGAGTGGAGGGTAGCCAATGTAACCCCACTTTTTAAAAAAGGAGGGAGAGAGAAAACAGGGAATTACAGACCGGTCAGCCTGACATCGGTAGTGGGTAAAATGATGGAATCAATTATTAAGGATGTCATCGCAGTGCATTTGGAAAGAGGTAATATGATAGGTCCAAGTCAGCATGGATTTGTGAAAGGGAAATCATGCTTGACAAATCTTCTGGAATTCTTTGAGGATGTTTCCAGTAGAGTGGACAAGGGAGAACCAGTTGATGTGGTATATTTGGACTTTCAGAAGGCTTTCGACAAGGTCCCACACAAGAGATTAATGTGCAAAATTAAAGCACATGGGATTGGAGGTAGTGTGCTGACATGGATTGAGAACTGGTTGTCAGACAGGAAGCAAAGAGTAGGAGTAAAAGGGGACTTTTCAGAATGGCAGGCAGTGACTAGTGGGGTACCGCAAGGTTCTGTGCTGGGGCCCCAGCTGTTTACACTGTACATTAATGATTTAGACGAGGGGATTAAATGTAGTATCTCCAAATTTGCGGATGACACTAAGTTGGGTGGCAGTGTGAGCTGCAAGGAGGATTCTATGAGGCTGCAGAGCGACTTGGATAGGTTAGGTGAGTGGGCAAATGCATGACAGATGAAGTATAATGTGGATAAATGTGAGGTGATCCACTATGGTGGTAAAAACAGAGAGACAGACTATTATCTGAATGGTGACAGATTAGGAAAAGGGGAGGTGCAAAGAGACCTGGGTGTCATGGTACATCAGTCATTGAAGGTTGGCATGCAGGTACAGCAGGCGGTTAAGAAAGCAAATGGCATGTTGGCCTTCATAGCGAGGGGATTTGAGTACAAGGGCAGGGAGGTGTTGCTACAATTGTACAGGGCCTTGGTGAGGCCACACCTGGAGTATTGTGTACAGTTTTGGTCTCCTAACCTGAGGAAGGACATTCTTGCTATTGAGGGAGTGCAGCGAAGGTTTACCAGACTGATTCCCGGGATGGCGGGACTGACCTATGAAGAAAGACTGGATCAACCTGGCTTGTATTCACTGGAGTTCAGAAGAATGAGAGGGGACCTCATAGAAACGTTTAAAATTCTGACGGGGTTAGACAGGTTCGATGCAGGAAGAATGTTCCCAATGTTGGGGAAGTCCAGAACCAGGGGACACAGTCTAAGCATAAGGGGGAAGCCATTTAGGACCGAGATGAGGATGAATTTCTTCACCCAGAGAGTGGTGAACCTGTGGAATTCTCTACCACAGAAAGTTGTTGAGGCCAATTCACTAAATATATTCAAAAAGGAGTTAGATGAAGTCCTTATTACTAGGGGAATCAAGGGGTATGGTGAGAAAGCAGGAATGGGGTACAGAAGTTGCATGTTCAGCCATGAACTCATTGAATGGCGGTGCAGGCTAGAAGGGCCGAATGGCCTACTCCTGCACCTATTTTCTATGTTTCTATGTTTCTATGTTTCTATGTCCATCCGGTTTTATTATCATTGTATTTTGTAGCGATTTATTACAACTGAGTGGCTTGCTTGGCCATTTCAGAGGGCAGTTAAGAGTCAAACACATTGCTGTGGTCTGGAGCCACATATAGCCCAGACCAGTAAGAAAGGCCGATTTCCTTCCCTAAAGGACATTAGTGAACGATGGTTTAAGACAATCGGCAGTTTCACGGTCACCATTACTGATATAAACATATTAATCCATATTTATTTAATTAACTGAATCCAAGTGCTAATTAATTTTACCTCAGATTATTGTCTCTAAAAGTTTCCCCCTGACTGACGTTAGGCTGACTAGCCTGTACTTGCCGGATTTATCCCTCTGCCCTTTTGTCAACAGGGTGTAACATGTACAATCCTCCAGTCCTCTGGCACCACCCCAACCCTCAGAGAAGAAATTTCTCCTCATCTCAGTTTTAAATGGCAGTCCCTTATTCTGAGATTATGCCCTCTAGTTCTAGTCTCCCCTATCAGTGGGAACATCCTCTCTGCATCCTCCTTTCAAGGCCCCTCATAATCTTATATGTTTCGATAAGATCACCTCTCATTGAGTAGAGGCCCAACCTACTCAACCTTTCCTCATAAGTCAACCCCCTCATCTCTGGAATCAACTTGTGAACCTTCTCTGAACTGCCTCCAAAGCAAGTATATCCTTTCGTAAATATGGAAACCAAAACTGCACGCAGTATTCCAGTTTAGGCCTCACCAATATCTTATATAGCTGTAGCAAGACTTCCCCGCTTTTGTATTCCATCCCCTTTACAATAAAGCCCAAGATTCCATTGGCCTTCCTGATCACTTGCTGTACCTGCATACTAAACGTTTGTGTTTCATGCACAAGTACCCCCAGGTCCTGCTGTATTGCAATTTTTCTCCATGTAAATAATAATCTGGAACTTCATCTCAGTTAAAAGGGATTTGTTTATCGAGTGTACCCCGTGCACTAACAACCAGATGTTCTGTCCCCATCTGCCATCGAACACAGCTTTTAAAATATCTGACATAGCTGCCTGTAGGTGGGGCAGACTGTGGGACATCTAGGTGCGTCACCAATGGTTGTGCAGCTGCCCTTCTAAATGAACCCACTGTACTGCCCCTCTCATGGCCACAGAATAGATGGGCCACAGTCTGTCAGTAAAAGCCGCCAGGAATTCATTGGGGCCCTGCTCTATGTCTGCTATGGCCATAAAAGGATCCCTTTTACCAGCCCACAATGCTTGAGCAATTCACACTTTCAAGCCTCATAATTGCCTCCAGCTGCCTTTTTATCCATCGGAAGGCCGCCGAACACTCCTGGACTGAGAGTTAAAAGCAACAGACCTTTCTTTTCCTCATCATCCAAGCTGTTCAAGGGAGCTATTCTACCTCTAAGCAGCACCTTTGGAGGTCTGCCCCCTGCTCCAACATTTCACATCACTGGCCATTTTCCACAAGTTCACTATCCAGTGCCCCCAGGATTCCTACATCCGTCCTATCAGCCGGCGTCTGGTATCATTTTTGATGCATCGCAACGATAGGCGGAGTCCGAATTCCCTCTGGTGGGCCATGTTCTGGACCCTTGTATAATTCCGCTTCACCTTCATCACATCCCTCAGCGCTTTCTCCATTTTCCTGTCCTTCTGACCGAGGGGGTCATTGCACGCACAATGCCCCTTTGTACACACACCTGATCCTCCAACTCCTTACTCTTCCTTTTGCAACCTGTGAAATGCTCCTTAGCGCTCGTTCTTCTGAAAACTGCTTCTGAACAACCTTATATGTGTCTTTCAGGTCCTCATTAAACCTTTCTGCCTGTTCTGTGCGATGCCTCTGATCTGCTTCCTTCATGGCCCACATATCACACTGATTCTGATTATTAATACACTGACTCTCGAGGTACTGTTCTTTATTGCACCTTCTCTCCTTCTCCTTCTCATACTGTTCCTCCAGCTTCCTCTTGCTTTCCTTTCCTTCCTATAATCCTTTTTACTCCTCTCTCTCTCTTCCTCTGATTCCTTTAAAAGTCAGTTTATTGCCGCTTCCTTCTCACTAATTTTCTCGTTCCTATCTTCTATCTCCTTTCGCAACCTAATCTTCGTACACGCGACATTCTTAACTTTCCTCCGATAGGCTAACAACCAGACAGCCTTCATTTTTCTGGACTGGCGCATGGACCCTTGTGTCCACTGTTCGGCCTCACAAACCGGATTATCACTGTCTATAATGACCGGTACCCACCCCTCCTTGAAAGGTAATGTCTCCATCACATTACTTAAAACTCAAGTGATCATCAACAGAAACCCACGTACTAACACCAGCGAGTGGTCAGTTCAGCGGTGACTAGACGTGGCTCTTTAACTGGCAACTGATCAGGTTGCCTTTTGACTGCAGCAGTACCCAATGTCCTTTTGTGAGGCATATTGGTCAATTAGATTTGGTCAACTTTAAGCCAACATTCACAGAACCTTTCAACTTATGAGACCAAATCCAGGGATCCATTACACTGTGAGGACAAGTCCCTCATCTTCCATCCGGACATGCCATGGTGCCATCTTGCCGTTGGTGAAGTAGGATCGGGCAGTGGTGTCAATAGTCATTGTGATTTTACTGATGATGCAGGTTGGTTGCGTTGTCAATAGTCATTGTGATGTTACCGATGATGCAGGTTGTTTGCGTTGTCAATAATCACTCAGAACGGGGGCCGGGGTGGGGGACGAAATGTCCTCCAACAAACCGTGATAACAGCCAGAAGGGAGACATTTTACTTGAACAGTGAAGTTACAGAGTGGAGCACACAGATTGCCGTGGGAAGGAAGGGCTCCTCTTTTCCCCTCTTCTTGCAGTTTTCCTCCCCAGTGTGCAGGATGCAGAAATAATGCTGACACTGTGTGTGCTGCAGAGAGTATGATGTGCCTGTGGTTTATCTGAGACAGCCAGGTTAGGAATACAGGAAGTCACACAAGACAGGTGTATTCCTGTCCAGATAGGTGGGTGGCTCAGTCTCAGGCCCATTCTGACTTGGTGCCCTTTCTGTTGGGACTCGTCCTTCTCATATTCAACACATATTGCAGGGCGATATGATAGAAATGTTTTAAATGGTGAAAGATGGTTTGGGTAGATAGAAGCAGGCTGCTTCCAGGGGTTGAAGGGTCAAGATGAGGAGCCAGAGATACAAGAATGTAAGATATTTAGAACAATCTGTCTTTCCACAGAGCGTTGTGAGGCTGTGGAATCATTCCCAGGGTTAGTGGTTGGGGCACTAAGTTCTGTAGTGACAAGTGGTCCTTGTGCTTTTACCCAAGGCAGGCCTCAGCCCAGTCATTTACTCCAAATGTTGCTGCAATGATTTGAGAGGTGCAGGTATCAGGGAGCAGCAGTAAACAGTAAATAAAATCTAAATGCGAGCAAGTATCAATTGTTTATCTTCACCTATTGCTACTTCAATAACTGTGCCTGGATATCCGATCAGGCCCACCATAGAGAATGAGTTTGACACCCTGCAGGTAAATCTGTCACATTCTAGATCAAACATCACTGCAGTCTCTACAAACTGAGGAGTAATGTTGACAGGCGTGATGTGCAGGGGATCATGTCAATCTGATCCAAGTGCACTCTTCATCAGCTGTTGTACAGTTTCCGAACGGTCTTCCAGTGAATCCTTCAGTGACTTGTAAGTAAAAGCAAAGGACGACACTGCCCCAAAGATAGAGAGGGTCACCGGACTGAAGGTGTGATTGACCCCAGCTATCATGCAAGTGACGATGGTGATACCCAACAGCACCCTGGGAATTACTGATGGTATCTTGCTTGGCACTCGACGATTCATTTCAGTTTTCAGAACTAAAGTGGGCTTACTGACTTTGCTGGCCAAGCTTTGCAGAAACTTGTTATTGAGTCCCACCTGTTTCTGGAGGTAGATCAGCCCAGCAACTGTCAACACAAAGCCTGTAATGGAAGACAACCCTGACATTGGCTCTGGCACTGCACCCAGTGCTGCAGCGAGAACAGCCATAAGCCAGACTCTCTTCTTCAACATCCTTATTTTGACTTCTTTAATTTCCATCATCATCTTTGGGAGTGAGAGCGGGAAAGCGTTTGATTTTATACTGCTGAGATTACTGACGAGGCTGGACTTTAAGTCAGGAAAGTCATATTTGTCCAGGTCAAAACTAGAGATCAGAAAAATGACTGGTGGTGTAACTCCAACACTTTGGAAGTTGCTGACACAGTCCCTGAGGATTGTCCTCCGCCCTTCACTAAAGTCAACACCTTGCATGCTCAGTGCATGGGCATCATTGTCTATCTTGGAACGCACATAGTACAACTCCTTGCCCTGTTCTTGAATCCTTTTGGTAAGGTCTGCGTCATTCTCTCTGAATCGTGACTGGGACACAACGATGAAAAAGTCATCGCTTTCAAACTTCACCTTCTTTAGGTAATTATTGATTTCAAAACCAAAGGAATTTGTTCCGGGAAGATCCCAGAGATGAACATTAGACAGAGCACGATAGGGATATCTGGTTGGCTCCATCCCGGTTTCTTCATTCCCAGTTGGAGCAGCTCCCTGATCTTCGCTCCGAAGATCTCTCATAGCATTGATGAAGGTGGATTTCCCCGAGCCCACATCACCCATCACTGCGATGTTTAGCTGCATGTTGTCTAAATTGCCTGACCTCCTCTTTATCTGAAGAATCACTGCTTCCAAATCACCAGCGCTATACATAGATCACAGGTTCCTGCTCTCCTCAGCAGTGAAGAACTTGGAGAGTGTAGCCATTTGATCTCTGAAAATAACATCAATGCACAAATGTTAAACATCAGGAATGTGCACCGTTTGGGTTTCCTTATCTAACGAAGGATATATTTGCCTTGGAGGCGGTACAATGGGGGATTGATTCCTGGGATGAGAGGGCTGTCTTTTGATGAGAGATTGTTAGAATGAGTCTATAGTCTCTGGAGTTTAGAAGAATAAGAGGTGATCTCATTGAAACATACAAGATTCTGAAGGGGATTGACAGGGTAGATGCTGAGAGGATGTTTCCCCAGGCTGGAATGTTTAGAACCAGGGGGCACAGTCTCAGGATAAGGGGTAGGCCATTTAGGACAGAGGTAAGGAGGAATTGCTTCACTGAAGGTTGTGAATCTTTGGAATTATCTGCCCCAGAGGGCTGTGGATGCTGAATCTCTGAATATTTTTAAGGCCAAGATGGATAGATTTTTGGAGTCTAGGGCAATCAGGGGGATATGGAGATCGGGCGGGAAAGTGGAGTTGAGGTCAATGATCAGCCATGATCTTATTGAATGTTGGAGCAGGCTAGAGGGTTGGGCAAATATAATGAGGGATGTTCAAGAGGGCAGAATTTGAGGAGCACAGACATCTCGGGGAGTTGTGAGGCTGACAAAGATTACAGGATAGGGAGGGGCAAAGCCATGGAGTTATTTATAAAGAAGGATGAGAATTTTGAAATTGAGGCGTTGTTTAATCGGGAGCCAACGTAGGTCAGAAAGCTCAGGAGTGATGGGTAATCGTGACTTGGTGTGAGATAGGACACGGGCTGCTGAGTTTTGGATGACCTCAAGTTTACATCGTGTAGAAAATGGGAGACCAGCCAGGAGTTATTTGGAATAGTCAAGTCTAGAGCTAACAGTCATGAATGAGGGTTTTCAGCAGCAGAAGAGCTGAGGTTGAGGCTGAGGCGGGCAATGTTACGGAGGTGAAAACAGGCGGTTTTAGTTATGCTGCGGCTACATGGCTGGAAACTCATTTCAGGGTCAAATTTGACATCAAGGTTGCAAACAGTCTATTTCACCCTCAGCTTGATGCGAGGGAGAGGGATGGAGCCAGTGGTTAGGGAACGCAGTTTGTGGCGAGGACCAAAGATAATGGCTTTGGTTTTCCCAATATTTTATTGGAGAAAATTTCTGCTCATTAAGTACTGGATGTCGGACAAGCAATCTGACAATTTAGATACCAGGCAGGGGTCGAGAGAAGTGGTAGAGTTGGGTTTCATCAGTGTACATTTGGAATCTGACTTTTGGATAATATAGCCAAGGAGCAACATGGAGATGAGAAATAGGAGGGGAACACCAGAGGTAATGATGAGAGGGTGGGAAGGGAAGCCATTGCAGGAGATTTTCTGGCTACGATTAGATAGATAAGAATGGAACCAGGCGAGTGCAGTCCCACCCAGTTGAACGATGGTGGAGAGGCATTGGAGGAGGATGGAGTGGTCAAATGTGTCAAAGGCTGCAGATAGGTCCAGAAGGATGAGGAGGGATAGTTTACCTTTGTCACAGTCACAAAGGATGTCATTTGTGACTTTGAAGAGAGCCGTTTCGGTACTGTGGCAAGGGCGGAAACCAGATTGAAGGGATTCAAACATTGAATTCATGGAAAGATGGTCACAGATTTGGGAGTACTTTGGACAGGAAAGGAGTTTGGCGATGGGGCGATAGCTAGCATGCAAAGTGGGGTCAAATGTTGTTTTTTTTGTGGAAAGGGGTGATGACAGCAGGTTTGAAGGAGAGGGGAACAGTACCTGAGTAAAGAGAACCGTTAACAATGTCGGCTAACATGGGAGCCAGAAAAAGAAGTTGGGAAGTCAGCAGTATAGTGGGAATAGATTCAAGGGAGCAGGAAGTCGGTCTTATGGACAAGATGAGCTTAGAGAGATCCAGAGCGGAGAGCAAAGAGAAACTAGAGAAAGATGGGAGTTTAGGGCTAGGGCATGTGGGAGCCTCAGATGAAGTTTGGCCCAATGGGCTCGGGGAAGGAAGGGAACTCGCAGAGGCAGCTGATCGAATGGTCTTAATCTTTGAAACAAAGAAGTCCATGAGCTCCTCACACTTGTTGTTGGAGGTGAGTGTGGTGGAGACAGGGGAGAGGGGTTTAAGGAGATGGTTAGCAGTAGAAAATAGGAGTGGGGGTTATTTTTGCAATCCAGAATGATCCTGCAATAGTGAGCAGTTTTTGTAGACGAGTAGGAACCGATAATGCAAGAGCGGGAGGCTCAAGGCCAATACAAGGCCAGTGGCAGTCGGTGGAGGAGCAGTCGGGAGCAGCGAGCTGGTGCAGGGTCAGAAAGCAAAATAGAAGTCAAAAGAAATCGAAGTGTGATGTCACAGCCAAATGGGTAAGTGATTGGCTGGTTGATTGGTGAGTATTTTTTCTTTTTATTTTTCCTTTTTTTTCCATATCAGCAGGAAACCTTTGGCATTGTTGCAAATTAAGTTAATCTAAGGGTTAAGTCATGACAGGAGAGCCCAGACCCATGTCATGCTCCTCTTGTGCTATGTGGGAAGTCAGGCATACTTCCAGTATCCCTGGCTACTATGTGTGTGGGAAGTGTGTCCAGCTGCAGCTCCTGTCAGCTCACATTGCGGCATTGGAGCTGCGCATGGACTCACTCTGGAGCACCTGCAATGCTGAGGAAGAGCAAGGGAAGGAAGGTAGTGCAGGGTCTCCTGTGGTCACCTCCCTCCAAAACAGATACACCATTTTGGATACTGTTGAGGGAGATGGCTTATCAGAGGAAGGCAGCAGCAGCCAAGTTCATGGCACTAGGGGCGACTCTGCTGCACAGAAGGACAGGAAAAAGAGTAGGAGAGCTATAGTAATAGGGGATTCTATTGTAAGGGGAATAGTTAGGCATTTCTGCAGCCACAAACGAGACTCCAGGATGGTATGTTGCCTCCCTGGTGCAAGGGTCAAGGATGTCACGGAGCGGCTGCAGGGCATTCTGGAGGGGGAGGGTGAACAGCCAGCTGTCGTGACGCATAAAGGTACCAAAGATCTAGGTAAAAAATGGAATGAGGTCCTACAAGCTGAATTTAGGGAGCTAGGAGTTAAATTAAAAAGTAGGACCTCAAAGTTCATAATCTCAGGATTGCTACCAGTGTCATCTGCTTATCAGAATAGGAATAGCAGGATTGTTCAGATGAATATGTGGCTTGAGGAATGGTGCATGGAGGAGTGATTCAAATTCCTGGGACATTGTAACCGGTTCTGGGGGAGGTGGGACCAGGACAAACCGAACAGTCTGCACCTGGGCAGGACCGGAACCAATGTTCTAGGTAGAATGTTTGCTAGTGCTGTTGGGGAGGGTTTAAACTAATATGGCAGGGGGATGGGAATCTATGCAGGGAAGCAGAGGGAAGTAAAAAGGGGGCAGAAGCAAAAAATAGGAAGAAGAAAAGTAACAGTGGCGGGCAGAGAAATCAAGGGCATAAAATCAAAAAAGGCCACATTACAACATAATTCTAAAAGGACAAAGAGTGTTAAAAAAACAAGCCTGAAGGCTCTGAGTCTCAATGCGAGGAGCATTTGTAATGAATTAACTGGGCAGATAGCTGTTAACGGATATGATGTAATTGGGATTACGGAGACATGGCTTCAGGGTAACCAAGGCTGGGAACTCAACATCCAGGATAATTCAATATTCAGGAAGGACAGACAGAAAGGAAAAGGAGGTGGGGTAGTGTTGCTGGTGAAAGAGGAGATTAATGCAATAGTAAGGAAGGACATTAGCTTGGATGATGTGGAATCTATATGGGTAGAACTGCGCAACACCAAAGGGCAGAAAGCGCCAGTGGGATTTGTGTACAGACCAGCAAACAGTAATAGTGCAGTTGGGGATGGCATCAAACAGGAAATTAGGGATGCGTGCAATAAAGGTACAGCAGTTATCATAGGTGACTTTAATCTACATATAGATTGGGCTAACCAAACTGGTAGCAATACGGTGGAGGAGGATTTCCTGGAGTGTATTCGGGATGGTTTTCTAAACTAATATTTCGAGGAACCAAGCAGAGAGCAGGCCATCCAAGACTGGGTCTTGTGTCATGAGAGAGGATTAATTAGCAATCTGGTCTCGCGGGGCCCCTTGGTGAACAGTGACCATAATATGGTAGAATTCTTCATTAAGATGAAGAGTGACACATTTAATTCAGAGACTAGGGTCCTGAACTTAAAGCAAGGTAACTTCCATGGTATGAGACGTGAATTGGCTAGGATAGCCTGGCTAATTATACTTAAAAGGTTGACGATTGATAGGCAATAGCAGACATTTAAAGATCACATGGATGAACAACAACAATTGTACATCCCTGTCTGGCGTAAAAATAAAACGGGGAAGGTGGCTCAACCATGGCTAACAAGGGAAATTAGGGAGAGTGTGAAATCCAAGGAAGAGGCATATACATTGGCCAGAAAAAGCAGCAAACCTGAGGACTGGGAGAAATTTAGAATTCAGCAGAGGAGGACTAAGGGTTTAATTAGGAGGAGGAAAATAAAGTATGAGAGTAAGCTTGCAGGGAACATAAAAACTGACTGCAAAAGCTTCTGAAGATATGTGAAGAGAAAAAGATTAGTGACGACTAATATAGCTCCCTTGCAGTCAGAATCAGATGAATTAATAATGGGGAACAAGGAAATGGCAGACTAATTGAACAAATACTTTGGTTCTGTCTTCACGAAGGAAGACACAAATAACCTCCCGAAAATATTAGGGGACCGAGGGTCTAGTGAGAAGGAGGAACTGAGGGAAATCCTTATTAGTCACTAAATGGTGTTCAGGAAATTGATAGGATTGAAGGCCGGTAATTCCACAGGGCCCTTATAGTCTGCATCCCAGAGTACTTAAGGAAGTGGTCCTGGAAATAATAGATGCATTGGTGGTTATTTTCCAACATTCCATGGACTCTGGATCAGTTCCTATGGATTGGAGGGTAGCTAATGTAACCCCACTTTGTAAAAAAGGAGGGAGAGAGAAAACAGGGAATTATAGACCGGTTAGCCTGACATCGGTAGTGGGGAAAATGCTGGAATCAATTATTAAAGATTTAATAGCAGCACATTTGGAAAGCAGTCACAGGACCCAAGTCAGCATGGATTTATGAAAGGGAAATCATGCTTGACAAATCTTCCAGAATTTTTTGAGGATGTAACTAGTAGAGTGGATATGGGATAAACATAGAAACATACAAAATAGTTGCAGGAGTAGGCCATTCGGCCCTTCGAGCCTGCACCACAATTCAATAAGATCATGGCTGATCATTCTCTCAGTATCCCTTTCCTGCTTTCTCTCCATACCCCTTGATACCTTTAGCCATAAGGGCCATATCTAACTCACTTTTGAATATATCCAATGAACTGGCATCAACAATTCTCTGCGGTCGGGAATTCCACAAGTTAACAACTCTCTGAGTGAAGAAGTTTCTCCTCATCTCAGTCCTAAATTGCCTACCCCTTGTCCTAAGACTGTGTCCCCTGGTTCTGGACTTCCCCAACATTGGGAACATTCTTTCCACATCACCTGTCCAGTCCTGTCAGAATCTTATATGTTTCCATGAGATCCCCTATCATCCTTCTAATCTCCAGTGAATAAAGGCCCAGTTGATCCAGTCTCTCCTTATATGTCAGTCCAGCCATCCCGGGATCAGCCTGGTGAACCTTCGCTGCACTCCCTCGATAGCAAGAACGTCCTTCCTCAGATTAGGGCACCAAAACTGAACATAATATTCCAGGTGAGGCCTCACCAAGGCCCTGTACAACTGTAGTAAGACATCCCTGCTCCTATACTCAAATCTCCAAGATATGAAGGCCAACATATCATTTGCCTTCTTCACCACCTGCTGTACCTGCATGCCAACTTTCAATGACTGATGAACAATGACACCCAGGTCTCATTGCACCTCCCCTTTTCCTAATCTGCCGCCATTCAGATAATATTCTGCCTTCGTGTTTTTGCCCCCAACGTGGATAACCTCACATTTATTCACATTGTACTGCATCTGCCATGTATTTGCCCACTCACCTAACCTGTCCAAGTCACCCTGCAGCCTCTTAGCATCCTCCTCACAGCTCACACCGCCACCCAGTTTAGTGTCACCTGCAAACTTGGATATATTACACTTAACTCCTACATTTAACTCATTAATGTATATTGTAAAGAGCTGGGGTCGCAGCACTGAGCCCTGCTGCACCCCACTCGTCACTGCCTCCCATTCTGAAAATGACCCGTTTATCCCGACTCTCTGCTTCCTGTCTGCCAACCAGTTCTCTATCCACGTCAGTACATTAGCCCCCAATGCCACGTGCTTTGATTTTGCACACCAATCTCTTACATGCGACCTTGTCAAAGGCCTTTTGAAAGTCCAAATATACCACATCCACTGGTTCTCCCTTGTCCACTCTTCTAGTTACATCCTCAAAAAATTCCAGAAGATTTGTCAAGCATGATTTCCCTTTCACAAATCCATGCTGACTTGGACCGGTGCTCTCACTGCTTTCCAAATGCGCTGCTATTTCGTCCTTAATAATTGATTCCAACATTTTCCCCACTACTGATGTCAGGCTAACCGATCTATAATTACCCGTTTTCTCTCTCCTACCTGTTTTAAAAAGTGGTGTTACATTTCCTACCCTCCAGTCCATAGGAACTGATCCAGAGTCGATAGACTGTTGGAAAATGATCACCAATGCATCCACTATTTCTAGGACCACCTCCTTAAGTACTCTGGGATGCAGATAATCAGGCCCCGGGTATTTATCGGCCTTCAATTCCATCAATTTCCCCAACACGATTTCCCACCTAATAAGGATATCGTTCAGTTCCTCCTTCTCACTAGACCCTCAGTCCCCTAGTACATCCGGAAGGTCATTTGTGTCTTCCTTTGTGAAGACAGAACCAAAGTATTTGATCAATTAGTCTGCCATTTCTTTGTTCCCCATTATTAATTCACCCGAGTCCGACTGCAAGGAACTTCTGTTTGTCTTCACTAATCTTTTTCTCTTCACATATCTAGAGAAGGTTTTGCAGTCAGTTTTTATGTTCCCGGAAAACTTCCTCTCGTACTCTATTTTCCCCCTCCTAATTAAACCCTTTGTCCTCCTCTGCTGAATTCTAAATTTCTCCCAGTCCTCAGGTTTACTGCGATTTCTGGCCAATTTATATGCCTCTTCCTGGATTTAACACTCTCCCTAGTTTCCCTTGTTAGCCACAGTTGAGCCACCTTCCCTGTTTTATTTTTACTCCAGACAGGGATGTACAACTGTTCAAGTTCATCCACGTGATCTATAAATGTTTGCTATTGCCTATCCACCCGTCCACCCTTTAAGTATCATTTGGCAGTCTATTCTAGCAAATTCGCACCTCATGCCGTCGAAGTTAGCTTTAGTTAAGTTTAGGACTCTGGTTTCTGAATTAACTGTGTCACTCTCCATCTTAATAAAGAATTCTACCATATTATGGTCACTCTTCCCCAAGGGGCCTCGCACAACAAGATTGCTAATTAGTCCCTTTCATTACACATCACCCAGTCTAGGATGGCCAGCTCTCTAGTTGGTTCCTCGACATATTGGACAAGAAAACCATCCCTAATACACTCAAGGAAATGCTCCTCCACCACATTGCTACCAGTTTGGTTAGCCCAAACTATATGTAAGTTAAAGTCGCCCAGGATAACTGCTGTACCTTTATTGCACACATCCCTTATTTCTTGTTTGATGCTGTCCCCAACCTCACTACTACTGTTTGGTGGCCTGTACACAACTCCCACCAGTGTTTTCTGCCATTTGGTATTCCGCAGCTCCACCCATACCGATTCCAGTTCATCCAAGCCAATGTCTTTCCTTACTAATGCATTAATTTCCTCTTTAACCAGCAACGCCACCCCACCTCCTTTTCCTCTCTGTCTATCCTTCCTAAATGTTGAATACCCTTGGATGTTGAGTTCCCAGCCTTGGTCACCCTGGAGCCATGTCGCTGTGATGCCAATTACATCATATCCATTAACTGCTATCTGCGCAGTTAATTCGTCCACCTTTTCCGAATGCTCCTCGCATTGAGGCACAGAGCCATCAGGCATGTCTTTTTAACACACCTTGCCCCTTGAGAATTTTGCTGCAATGTGGCCCTTTTTGTTTTTTGCCTTGGGATTTTCTGCCTTCCAATTTTACTATTCTTCTTTCTATCTTTTGCCTCTGTCTCCCTCTTGCTTCCCTATGCCTCCCTGCATAGGTTCCCATCTCCCTGCCATATTAGTTTAACTCCTCCCCAACAGCACTAGCAAACACTCCCGCCAGGACATTGGTTCTGGTCCTGCCCAGGTGCGGACCGTCCGGTTTGCACTGGTCCCATCTTCCCCAGAACCGGTTCCAATGCCCCAGGCATTTGAATCCCTCCCTTCTGCACCACTGCTCAAGCCACATATTCATCTCAGCTACCCTGTGATTCCTACTCTGACTAGCACTCGCACTGGTAGCAATCCTGAGATTACTATTTTTGAGGTCCTACTTTTTAATTTAGCTCCTAGCTCCTAAATTCCTCTCGTAGGACCTCATCCCATTTTTTACCTATATCGTTGGTACCTATGTGCACCATGACAACTGGCTGTTCACCCTCCCTTTTCAGAATGTCCTGCACCCGCTCCAAGACATCCTTGACCCTTGCACCAGGGAGGCAACATACCATCCTGGAGTCTCGGTTACGGCCGCAGAAACGCCTATCTATTCCCCTTACAATTGAATTTCCTACCACTATAGCACTCCCACTCTTTTTCCTGCCCTCCTGTGCAGCAGTGCCACCCATGGTGCCTTGAACCTGGCTGCTGCTGCCCTCCCCTGATGAGTCATCCCCCTCAACAGTACCCAAAGCGGTGTATCTGTTTTGCAGGGGGGTGACCACAGGGGATCCCTGCACTACCTTCCTTGCACTGCTCTTCCTGCTGGTCTTCCATTCGCTATCTGGCTGTGTACCCTTTACCTGTGGTGAGACCAACTCACTAAACGTGCGATTCACGTCATCCTCAGCATTCTCTTGAGTATCGGCCAAACACAGAAACCCATTCCCATGTTTGAAAGTCTCCAAATCAAAAGCACTGAGAAATCTACACCCAGCAGGGTGTGTCTGTGCTCTCAATCTGATTGGATTGGGCTCCTTAGTTATTTAAAAACCTCATTAACATATTTAAATAAGGGTCCTACACTTCTGTAAATTGGGCTGTCCCAGTCCCTGATTCGCCAGGTGATAAACTCACTCAGCAACTCGTGGTGCTAAAGGTTTATGGCTCAGCCTCCTTCCAGGCAACATGAGCATCATCTGTCATATTAGGCACCCTGCTGCCCACATGGCAGACTGGTCACAAAAGTAAAAGCCCATGGGATCCAGGGCAAAGTGGCCTGTTGGATCCAAAATTGGCACAGAATCAGGAAGCAGCGGGTAATGTTTGATGAGTGTTGTTGTGACTGGCAGACTGTTACCAGTGGGGTTCCACTGGGCTCAGTATTAGGTCCTGAAGGTATTTGATAAGGTGCCACATAAAAGGTTACTGTACAAGATAAAAGTTGATGGGGTTGGGGATAATATGTTAGCATGGCTGGAGGATTGGCTAATGAACGGAAAACAGAGTCAGGATTAATGGGTCATTTTCTGGTTGGAAAACAGTGGCTAGTGGGGTGCCGCAGGGATCGGTGCTGGGTCCTCAACTATTTACAACCTGTATTAATGACTTGGATGAAGGGACTAAGTGTAATGTAGCCAAGTTTGCTGATGATAAAGATAGGTGGGAAAGCAAATTGTGAGGAGGACATGAAAAATCTGCAGAGGGATATAGACAGGATAAGTGAGTGGGCAATAAACTTGCAGATGACATATAATGTGGAAAAATGTGAGGTCGTCCACGTTGGAAAAAAAAATAGAAAAGTAAATTACAATTTAAATGGAGAAAAATTGCAAAGTGTTGCAGTACAGAGGGAGCTGGGGTCCTTGTGCATGAAACACAAAGGGTTAGCATACAGGTACAGCAAGTAATCAGGAAGGTAAATGGGACGTTGGCCTTTATTGCAAGGGGGATAGAGTATAAAAGCAGATAAGTCCTGCTACAACTGTACAGGGTATTGGTAAGGCCACACCTGGAGTACTGCGCACAGTTTTGGTCTCTGTATTTAAGGAAGGATATACTTGCATTGAAGTCTGTTCAGAGAAGGTTCACTAGGTTGAAAATAGGTTGAGTAGGCTGGCCCTCTGTTCATTGGAGTTCAGAAGAATGAGAGGTGAACTTTTCAAAACATATAAGGTAATGAGTAGGCTCGACAAGGTGGATGCAGAAAGGATATTTCCACTCATTGGGGAAACTAAAACTATGGGACATAATCACAGAATAAGGGGCCACCCATTTAAAACTGAGATGAAAAGGAATTTGTGCTCTGAGGGTTGTAAATCTATGGAATTCTCTGCCCCAGAGAGCTGTGGAGGCTGGGTCATTGAATATATTTAAGGCGGAGAGAGACAGATTTTTGATAAGGCAGTAAAGGGTTATGGGGAGCAGGCAGGCAAGTGGTACTGAGTCCATGATCAGATCAGCCATGATCTTATTGAATGGCAGAGCAGGCTCGAGGGGCCGGAGGGCCTACTCCTGCTCCTATTTCTTATTTCCTGTGTCCCTTGGTTTTTGTGGTTATATATCAATGATTTACACTTGAATGTAGGGAGTAGGATTAAGAAGTTTGCAGATGATACCAAAGTCGGCTGTATGGTTGATAATGAAGAAGAAAGCTGTAGACTGTAGGAAGATATCAATGAACTGGTCAGGTGGGCAGAACAGTGACAAATGGATTCAATCCGGAGAAGTGTGAGGTAATGCATTTGGCAAGGGCTATCATCATAGGCAGTCCCTCGAAACGAGGACGCCGAAAAGGGATGAGTTCACCGGTGTTTGCATGATATTCCAGGTCCCGAACTACATCCTGAAGGGTGGAAGATGCCTGTGCGTGGATTTTTTTAATGTGTGGTGGCTGTTGCACCCCAGCCACCACATGGGCTTGACAGAGCTTGGTCTTGGTCCAGTGGCAAGGATTAACCAGGACAACTAGAAACCTACTCTGCTGCACGGACCTAGTGCGCACACATATTGCAGTGTGGGCTGGCCCCGTGCTACCCCTGAGTCCCGAACTCTCGCCTCTTCTGGGCCCCGATCACGTCCCTTTACGATCTCTTGCCGCTCCTTCGCCTCGACCGCGTTGCTCCTGCTCTCCCTGCCTGCACTGCAGTCAGCCATCGCTCTCCTGCAGCAGCACGCGCTGCTCCCTGCAGTGGCATGCCGCCGCACGTTACTCCCTCGAATGGCCCGGCCTGCTGATGGTCTTGTAGGCCGGGACCACGCATTATATGGCTCGCTCGGCCATTTCAGAATCAGTTTAAGAGTCAACCACATTGCTGTGGGTCTGGAGTCACATGTCGGCCAGACTGGGTCAGTGTGGTAGATTTTTAGGGAGGGCTAACAAGGCAAGGGAATACACTGTGGTAGGACACTGAGAAGTGTGAAGGTACAAAGGGACCTTGGCGTGCATGTCCATAAATCCCTGAAGGTAGCAGGCCAGGTAGATAAGGTGGTTAAGAAGTCATATGGAATATTTGCCTTTACAACCGAGGCACAGAATACAAGAGCAGGGAGGTTATGCTTGAACACTATTTCGGCCACAGCTGGAGTACTGTGTGCAGTTCTGGTCACCACATTACAGGAAAGATGTGTTTGCACCAGAGTGGGTACATAGTTTTCGAAGGATGTTGCCTGGACTATAATATTGAAGAGGAAAAATGAGGAATGGCCCTTGAGCCAGCCCTTCGTGCCTGTCCTCTGTGCTCATTGACCTTTCCTGGTGCTGCTACAAAGTATATCCCCAGTGTGTACATTGGGAGCAGGAAGGCAGCGCTGCAAGGATCTCCTTCGATCTTTAACCAACATCTGACCATGGACCCTCGCTCCTTGGGCACCCGACCCTCCCCTCCACGGGGACCCGGACACTCCCCCTCCTTGGGGACCCGGACCCTCCCCCTCCTCGGGGACCCGGACCCTCCCGCTCCTTGGAGACCCGGACTCTCCCCGTCCTTGGGGACCCGGACCCTCCCCCTCCTCGGGGACCCCGGACCCTCCCCCTCCTCGGGGACCCCGGACCCTCCCCCTCCTCGGGGACCCGGACCCTCCCCGTCCTTGGGGACCCCGGACCCTCCCCGACCCCTCCTCGGGGACCCCGGACCCTCCCCCTCCTCGGGGACCCAGACCCTCCCCTCCTCGGGGTCCCTGGACCCTTCCCGGCCCTCCTTGGGGACCCCGGACCCTCCCCTCACCTCCTCGGGAATCCGGATGCTGCCCTCCCCGGGGAGCCGGATCCACTTCTGTTCCAGCTCAGTGACCCAGTACATGAGATTATTTTACTGCAAGATAAAGCAACCTGCATTAATAAAATGTCTCTTTGCTGCCTCACTGAGTATTAATATCTTGGGTGCAAAGTATGTCCCACTCCTCCTCAGCTTTAAATGGCTGCAGATTTAAAGGGTCAGTTTTCAGAAGGCCCAATGATGACATCTTGTACCCTTCCCCCACTCTGTGTCCCACTTTAGATACTGAACACCACATTCACTGGGTCTGGGCTTCAGAATTGTGATGGCACCCGTTATTAAACTAATTCATGACACAGGATATACAGCGCAGAAACAGGCCATTCGGCCCAACCAGTCCATGCCGGCGTTTATGCTCCACTCGAGCCTCCTCCCGTCTTTCCCTCTCTAACTATCAGCATAACCCTCTATTCCCTTCCCCTCATGTTTATCGAGCCTCTCCTTAAATGTATCGATACTATTTGCTCCAACCACTCCCTGTGGTGGTGAGTTCCACATTCTCCCCACTCTCTGGGTAAAGAGTTTCTCGGGAATTCCGAGGGATTTCTTGGTGTCTATTTTATACTGATGGCCTCTAGTTTTGCTCCTCCCCACAAGTGGAAACCCTCTCTGTGTATTTACTCTATCGAAACCTTTCATAATTTTAAAGACCTCTATCAGGTCACCCCTCAGCCTTCTCTCTCCAAGGGAAAAGAGACCCAGCCTGCTCACCTTCCCTGCTGGGTATAACTTGCAGACACAGACATTCAACCCTCAGAGACCTGTAGCTGGCCCTACCAGCGAGACAGGGGTGGTATTGGAGGTACTTACATTGTGTAGTTACTTCACTGCCTACAATCTCTGTTTCTCTTCAGGTTCTGGATGTGTTTGAAACACAAACTCCTGAACTTAGGATGTTTCTGTGAGGGTTCGGCAGCTGGAAGAGGTTCCTGTTAAACTGAAACTGAATGTCAAGGGGCGGCCTTTGATGGGAATAGGGGAGGGGTGTGTAACAAGGGCAGGCAGTGAACTTTAGGTGAAGTTCGAGTCAATACAGAGACAGCAACAGCACAAATCACGGCAAACACTTCACACAAACTTCACAACCCCTCAGCGTGTTCCCAGAGAAGTGCCCAGACCCTGATCATTGTCAGATGTTGGGCAATCTCCAGCAGACCGTGTTTTAAATGGGAATGTTGCAGTGGCTGCAGTACCAATAACCTGCACCAGGTGGTGCTATCCAGCTATCAGAAATTACTTGCCAGCAGGCACCGTTACTGAAGGGACAGGAAGAGGCCATTCAGCCCCTCAGTTCGATCTTGGAGAGGAAGGCCATTTAAATGCGGTGGGATTGGATCAGTCATGTGGGTCGGGGAAATTCTGTTGACCATATTTTTGGGGTAGGTTTTGGTGGAGTGTCTCTCTGCCTCATTTTCCTTTCCATAACATCTCGTGCTGCACAGGTTATGCCAGGAAAAGTCCAGGCCAAAGCACAGGTCAAAACAGAGCTTGACAAGTATTCGTTCAATAATTTCAGTTTTAAGAAAAGAGAAAAGCAACAACAGCTTGTATTTATGTCACGCCTTTAACATTGTAAAAGGGCCCAAGATGCTTCACAAGAGCGACACCCAACACAGTTTGACTCTGAGCCACATAAGGAGCTATTGGGGCAGATAACCAAATGCTCAGTCAAAGAGGGAGGTTTTAAGCAGCATCTTAAAGGAGGAAAGAGAGATAGAGAGGTAGAGAGGACGAGGGAGGGAATTCCAGAGCTTGGGGCCAAGACAACAGAAGGCACGGCCACCGATGGTGGAGCAATTATAATCAGGGATGCTCAAGAGGGCAGAATTAGAGGAGTGCAGGTATCTTGGAGGGTTGGGCTGGAGGAGATTACAGAGATAGGGAGGGGCGAGGCCATGGAGAGATTTGAAAACATGGATGAGACTTTTAAAAACAAGGCATTGTTTGACTTGGAGCCAATGTGGGTCAGGGAGCACAGGGGAACGGGACTTGGTGCAAGTTAGGACACAGGCAGCAGAGTTTTGGATGACCTCAAGTATACGTAGGGTATAACATGGGTGGCCAACCAAGAGTGCATTTGAATAGACCAGTCTAGAGGTCGCAAAGACATGGATGAGGATTTCAGCAGCAGATGAGAGGGGTGATGCAGACTTTGTAATGAGGGAGGAGGAGTGTGAAATATTAGATGAGATAACTATCGTGAGGGAGGAAGTATTAAAGGGCCTAACAGTTTTGAAAATGGATAAATCCCCAAGTCCAAATGAAATGTATCCCAGGCTGTTGAGAGAACAAAAGAGGAAATAGCAGAGGCTCTGACCATCATTCTCCTGTCCTCCCTGGCTACAGGTGTGGTGCCAGAGGACTCGAGGACTACTAATGTACCCTTGTTTAAAAAGGGAGAAAGGGATAGACCGAGTAATTACAGGCCAGTCAGCCTAACCTCGGTGGTGGGAAAATTATTGGAAAAAATCCTGAGGGACAGGATAAATCTTCATTTGGAAAGACCTGGATTAATCAAGGACAATCAGCATGGATTTATCAAGGGAAGTTCATGTCTGACTAACTTGATTGAATTTTTCGAGGAGGTAACCAGGAGGGTCAATGAGGGCAGTGTGTGTGATGTAGTGTATATTGATTTTAGCAAAGCTCTTGATATGGTCCCACATGGCAGACTGGTCACGAAAGGTTACTGCACAAGATAAAAGTTCACTGGGTTGGGGGTAATATATATTAGCATGGGTGACTAACTAACAGAAAACAGAGAGTCGGGATAAATGGTTCATTCTCTGGTTGGTAACCAGTAACTAGTGGGGTGCCACAGGGATCAGTGCTGGGACCCCAACTATTTACAATCTATATTAACGACTTGGAAGAAGGGACTGAGTGTAACATAGCCAAGTTTGCTGATGATACAAAGATGGGAGGAAAAGCAATGTGTGAGGAGGACACAAAAAATCTGCAAAAGGATATAGACAGGCTCAGCGAGTGGGCAAATATTTAGCAGATGGAGTATAATGTTGGAAAGTATGAGGTCATGCACTTTGGCTGAAAAAAATCAAAGAGCAAGTTATTATTTAAATGGAGAAAGATTGCAAAGTGCTGCAGTACAGCAGGACCTGGGGGTACTTGTGCCTATTAAATTCCGGGAGCAGGGAGGCAAAAAAAGAAGTAGAAAGAAATCGAAAGGTGACGTCACAGCCAAGGGGGTAAGTGATTGGCTGGTGATTGGTAAGTAGTTTTTCTTTTTCTTTCTTTATCAGTCAGTAACATTTTGCATTGTTGCTGCCAAATTAAGTGTATCTAAGGGTTAAGTCATGGCAGAACAGCTTGGACACGTGTTATGCTCCTCCTGTACTATGTGGGAACAAGCTTCCGCTGTCCCTGACGACTACGTATGCAGAAAGTGTACCTGCCTGCAGCTCCTGACGGACCGTATTGCGGCACTGGAGCTGCGGGTGGATTCACTCTGGAGCATCCACGATGTTAAGAATGACTTGAATAGCACGTTTGTTGAGTTGGTCTTGGAGAGTCCTTACACAATACAACAAATGCACACGAGGCACATTCTATGGACAAGGTCACTCTATGACCTGAACCTTTATTCACAGGACCAAGAAGTGATGAGCCTGCGTGGGACCCCCCTTTTTATATACCTGGATGACCAGGTGAGGAGTGTCTTCCACAAGTTCACCCCCTGTGGTCAAGGTTTGCATTTGTTACGAATATACAGTATTGCAGTGTTGTTACATAAAGGTTACATACATAACATCACCTCCCCCCCAACATCTTATTGGCATCATAGGTTAAGTCTCTCAGGTGGTCTGTGCTCTCTCGTGGAGCGCTGCAGTTGAGGCTCTGGCTGTTGAGCCTTGGCCTGCGTGTCTGTCACCTGTGGTGATTCCGGCCTGTACGGGGTGACCACAGGGACTGTGCATGCTGCTGAATGTTCTTGTTGCTCGTTCACTGGCGGTGGTGTGAATATCATCTCATGATCTTCCTCAGGTTCCTCAGTGTCCATGCTGAACCTTTTTTTTACTTGGTCCAGATGCTTGTAGCATATCTGCCCATTGTTAAGTTTAACCACTATGAACCTATTCCCCTCTTTGTCTATTACAGTACCCTCAAGCCATTTGGGCCCCAAAGCGTGATTGAGAACAAATACGAGGTCATCAATTTCTATACATCTCCCCCTTGACTCGTTTCGGGACTGGCGCTTTCCCTCAACAATGTCGGACAGGACTGGATGAATGAGGGACAGCCGAGTTCTGAGTGTTCGTTTCATAAGTAGCTCCGCGGGTGGGACCCCCATGAGCGAGTGCGGTAGGGACCTATAGGCCAGCAGGAGGCGCGATAGGCAGCATTGAAGAGAGGTCCTTGAATACAGAGCATGCCTTGTTTTATGATTTGGACCGCACATTCCGCCTGGCCACTGGAGGTCGGCTTGAATGGTGCCGTCTTGACATGGTTGATGCCATTACCCGACATGAACTCCCGGAATTCGTAGCTAGTGAAACATGGGCCGTTATCGCTAACAAGGATGTCCGGCACGTCATGGGTCGCAAAGACCGCATGTAGACTCTCCACGGTGGTGGATGTCGTGCACAAATTCAAAATGATGCACTCGATCCATTTCGAGTACACATCAACCACAATGAGAAACATTTTTCCCATGAACGGGCCCACGTAGTCTACATGAATACATGACCATGGCCTGGTGGGCCAGGGCCATGGGCTGAGTGGGGCCTCCCTGGGGGCATTGCCCAGCTAAACACATGTCGTGCACCAGCGAACACGGTGTTCCAGGTCTGAATCAGTTCCCAGACACCACACATGTGACCGAGCAATGGCCTTCATCAGCACAATGCTTGAGTGCTCGCTGTGAGTTCCTTGATGAATGCTTCCCTGCCCTTCTGGGGCATGACTACCCAGCTGCCCCATAGTAGGCAGTCGGCTTGGATGGAGAGCTCATCCATCCGTCTGTGAAACGGTCTGACCTCCTCAGGGCATGCACCGTGTGTGGGCGCTCAATCCCCAGTCAGGGCACATTTCTTAATCAAGGATAGGAGGGGATCTCTGTTGGTCCAGATTTTGATCTGGCGGACTGTGATGGGGGAGCCTATGCTGTCAAAGGTATCAACGGCTTGACCATCTCAGCGTTTTGCTGCGCTGCCCCCTCAGTGATGGCCAGTGGCAGCCTGCTGAACGTGTCAGCACAATTCTCAGTGCCGGTCCAGTGCCGGATGGTGTAGTCATATGCAGCGAGCCCATCGCTGTATGCAAGCTGATGCATTGGCATTGACAGCCTTACTGTCTGACAGCAGGGATGTTAACGGCTTGTGGTTCATTTCTAATTCGAACCTCCAAACAAAAAGATACTGATGCATCTTTTTCACCCCATAGACACATGCAAGTGCTTCCTTCTCAACCATCCCATATGCTTGTACAGCTTGAGAGAGCGACCTGGAGGCATAAGCCACAGGTTGGAGTTGGTCCTCAGCATTGCCCTGCTGCAACACGCACCCAACCCCATAGGACAATGCATCACATGTCAGAACCAATTTCTTACAGGGGTTGTACAGGGTCAACAACTTATTTGAACAAAGTAGGTTCTGCGCCCAATTGAAAGCCCATTCCTGACATCCCCCCACCCGCACCCCCACCAAAACCAATCTCAACCATTACGCAGGAGCACGTGTAGCGGCTCCAACAATGTGCTTAAGTTCGACAGAAAGTTCCCAAAATAGTTCAAGAGTCCCAGAAATGTACACAACTCCGATGTGTTGCAGGGTCTGGGTGCTCGTCGAATCGCCTCCGTTTTGGATTCGGTTGGCTTGCTGTCATGAACTGGAAATGGGCCGATGTCAATGCAATTTCTTCTGTGGAGCGAGTATCATGCTCACAGGTCCTGTACAAATTTGACTCATTATTTCAACCCGGCATCAACACTTTCATGGGGGCCAAGGTGGTGATTCACATAAACCCGGACACTAGGCCAGTACACCACAAGGCCAGAGTGGTGCCGTACGTGATGCGGGAAAAGATAGAATGCGAATTGGACCGCATGCTGAGGGAAGGCATCATCTCGCCAGTCGAATTCAGTGACTGGGTGAGCCCGATCGTGCCGGTGCTCAAGGCGGATGGTTTGGTCAGGATATGTGGCAATTACAAGGCCACCATCAATCGGGTGTCACCCCAAGACCAGTACCAGCTACCGAGAGCGGAGGACCTCTTTGCGACGCTATCCGGTGGCAAACTTTTTTTAACGTTGTGCCTGACTTCACCTTACATACCCCAGGAGCTGGCGAGTGAGTCGAAGAAGCTGACCACCATCACGACACACAAGAGGTTGTTTGAGTACAACAGATGTCTGTTCGGGATTCGTTCGGCCGCCACGAGCTTTCAGCGAAATATGGAAAGCCTCCTCAAGTCGATTCCAGGGACGGTGGTTTTTCAAGACGACATCCTCATCACGGGTTGTGATACTGAAGAACACCTCCACAACCTGGAGGAAGTGCAACGTAGACTGGACCGGGTAGGGCTGCGACTGAAAAAGGCGAAGTGCGTCTTCTTAGCTCCAGAGGTAGAATTCCTGGGGAGGAGGGTAGCAGCAGAAAGGAACAGACCTACTGCGACAAAACAGAAGTGATCCAGAGAGCATCTAGACCCCGTAACACGATGGAGCTGCGTTCGTTCCTAGGGCTCCTGAACTATTTTGGTAACCTTCTTCCCAAATTGAGCACGCTGTTAGAGCTGCTACACGTGCTCCTACGCAAAGGTCGCGATTGGGTCTGGGGGGACAGCCAGGAAAGGGCTTTTGATAGAGCACGCAATTTGTTATACTCCAACAAACTGTTAACGCTATATGACCCATGTAAGAAATTTGCTTTAACGTGCTATGCGTTGTCCTATGGGGTCGGGTGTGTGTTGCAGCATGTAAATGCCAATGGTCAGTTACAGCCGGTAGCTTATGCCTGCAGAAGTCTATCCCAGGCAGAAAGGGGCTACGGGATGGTGGAAAAGAAAGTGCTAGCATGTGTATATATACAGTAAAAAAAATGTACCAGTACCTGTTTGGCAGGAAATTTGAGCTG